>NC_028355.1:35564435-35588870 GCF_000741045.1 Vigna radiata var. radiata | reverse complement strand
TCAAGTGACTAACAAGGACACATTCCATGAACCTTGGGTGCCCAACCATGACCTCCAACACTCCTAACACACTTTACCAACCATTCCCAATAACATGCACTGGTCTCATGTGAAAAAGTCACAAAAATCATAGTTAACTTGTAAAAACTGGTTCCTTATGAACAACTTTCTGTACAACAACTCACACCTATTAACTTAAGTTGCTCAATATGATCAATATACAAACAACAATTCACATTCGTATACATTTTAAATAAATAAATACACATTGTACATAACAATGGTTGGATATAAAACATATGCCATTCAAATTCAACAATCTGCACATATATCATTGTATTTAACAAACATTATTTTTACAATTGAAAATGAACAATTGAAGATGAATACATATATCAATGTTCGTCTAAATACATATGAAATGAACACATTAATCTTTTATAGATATCCATAAAAATCCTACAACAACCCATATTCATCTAACGCATCAAATAGTCGACTGTTGTCGTTGTCTAGGATCCAATATTTGACATAGTTCTTCCTTATTTGACTCAACTCCTCCTGAAAAAAGTTAGTTGTAAACTTTAGATATAATTAACAAAATCATCAAACAATGCTACCAATGAAATTCATACTTACATTTGTGTAGTCCGGCATGCTTTTCCTGTTGTATCTATCCTCTCCATCCCACATTTCCATGGCTTTTAACATGATAACTCCACAATCATATCTTAAATAATACAACCATTTATAAGTAATCACAACAAACGATAAGAAAATATCCAAATATTTCATTACAATTAATAAAACAACTTACAAGTTTGGTTGGGATGGGATATTTGCTTGTTTAACGGACAGAGGACCTATACTCCCTTCGGGTCTATTGTACAACATGCAAAAGAATTTGACCATGTTTTCACCCTACCACAGAAATTCATTAACAGGTACATTAACACATCATTAAATCACATCAACAAAATTGATGTAGAAAATGAAGTATCATATCATACCACAAAATTGTCAATTCGTTTCCTATTTCTTACACCCTTCCCCATTGAGTCAATGACATATAGTTCTAATGTGCTAATTTTGACTGCATAGCACCACTAGTGCTCATCATGGAGAAAGGGCATAAACAGCTATAAGCAAACAAAAACACATGTCAATGCTTGAACAATCAACATTTGCGAAACATTATAATTACATAATAAACTAACTAACTCACAAAGTCAGCATTGGGAATGTCTCCAAGACCAAATATATCAGACCTCATATACGACGTATAACTACTAAGGGAGTACTTGTTTCGATATTCGAGACGTCGTCTTCCAAAGTCAGCGAGAATATGGCCCTATGAACAATTACTAATGCATGAAGCCATTGCACATTGTTTCTACAAAGCTAATCATATGAAATAAATTGATATGTACCGCATATATGGAATTGAAAATAAGCCTCTTCACAACACCAATCAACTTTCTCTGGATTTGCAACAACATCATTGAACCAAATAACACCACCTACGAAATAAAACACCGCACAACCTTCAATGAACAAAAAAACAACATAACTAAACATTAACAAATATAACATAAAACTTACCAAGTTATCAACATATTTACGCGGTGCTAAAGTCCGCATAGAATTTGTGTCCAAGAACGCCCCCATTATCTCACACACAACTCTGAAAATAATCAAATGTTATTAATTGACACACATTTGTCTACCACAATAAAATTATGAAAATCATAAAAATTACCTATGTCTTCTCTTTTTGTCCCAATTACATACTGCATGGTACAATCGGTCAACGTCGACATCGGAGGCGCTAAGATAACCAGCATAACTACGGAGAGGGGCAACTACCAGAGGTACCAATCGTTCAGGAACATCGTCTTCTTCATCAACAACATGTATATAATCAGGACGATGCTCGGAGGTTTCAGCTTCGTTATGTGTACCTGCTGCTTCTTCATCCCCAGCTGTTGGTTCTTCATCCCCTAAAGGATGGTCATCATCTCCAAACCCGACATCTTCCTTACCTGCACCAACTCCTTCTCCAGGATCACCAAATGTAGCCTCTTCATTTTGCATTGGAAATTCACGAAGGTCCATTAACTCCTTCATCAGCCTTGAAATGTGGCCATGCAATGACGCTATTTCAGAGTTCGTCTTCTTCAATATCGCATCAGCATCTTGCAGCCACGTGGCAGTGTCGGTGCTTTCATCATCTAATTCCTCAATCCTCGATGCTTCACCCTTTGATTCTTCACCTTTGGACAACCCAATGTCATCCATTCCCAATGCAATTCGAAGTTCAGCATTATGACGATCCGTTCGACTTACATACCAATCAAGATGTAACTGCAAACANACACAAACATCAACATAAGTCAAATATATCCATCAAATAATTTAAACAAACTTTCAAACACTTACATCGTCGGTCTCAAATATCTCTATAATTGTTTTTGTCTTTGCTTTTAACGGGTTCCAAATCCAAATGCGTGGGAACCTCCTGTGACTTGTGTGTCGGTGCAAAGAAAATCTTTCCACCGCCCATGCCTTCAAGTATCAAAACCAACAACTTAGCCAAATAGTCAAGTGCTTTACGAAAACAATATTCAATAAATCATGTTACCTGCAGCACAACCATGTTCCACTAAGATTGAGGGACTTCTTCATTCGTCCGGACATAATCTTCTTCTTTGAGTTATTTAAGCTTTGAACTAGGTGGTTATGTACACACAACGCCCAATCATACAAACACAAACTACCTAAATCGTCTAAAACAGCACAAGGCATGTTTGCGACATATTCAGATTTCCTAGGCAGAAAAAAGGTTACTAAACATACTCTAATGTACAACCTACAAACTATGTCAACATCTACTTATTCATCGTTCACAATCAAGTTAAACATATCAATCAAATTTTCTTTGGTAGTGGTTTTTGGATTAAATACCCCACCAACAGATCCAACTAGACACTCATCTAGAGGAACATGTAGACCACCTATACCCAAACCGGTTGTCATATATACATCTAAAGTAGTCAACGGAACAAGTTGTTGACAAACCCTAAAACTCACATCATTCCCGACCCACCTTTTAAGCATATGTTTCAACAATTTCAAATTCACTTCCACAGGTTTTAAAATTTGTACGCACCAGTGAAACGGTGTCATCCTAATGTGCTCTACATGAGACTTTTTCAGTAAACTATTCATTTCAATAATGGTTGACGATTTCATCGATACACGCAGGCGCCACTACAAATCATTACAAGAAAATCATAAATACAACAAACCAAAACATCAACCATACCAAAAATGAAGAAAATTTAAAATAAATCTTACACTTTGTTTTGGGGAAGCCATTGGACCTGCGCGAAAACAACATAGTATTTGGACATCGTTAGGATTTGCGAAAGTTAATGGATAACAACGAAAACAACATTGTATATTCTCTAGTTCCCACTTACCAAAATCAACGTAGCAGATACACACCACGAAACAAAGGACAAACACGACAATCCACACACAAAGGGCACAACAATGGTGAGGTGAAAGGGAGTGGAGAGTGCTTGCCGAGAGGCGAATCGAGTGATGAACGCAAGGGAAAGGTCTTCAACGCCCAAAATAAGGGCTTCCTGACAAGCGAAACAACTGCCCAAACCAGTGGAGGCGAGCCCAGCCGAGACGGACACTGGTGAGGCGAAGCCACCGGAGAGGCGAAACTGATCGGAGATTGGCGAGACGTGAGAGGCAACATAAGAGAGACGAGAGAGCGAGAGAGCAAGATGAGACCCTGTTTCATCAGAACAAAACACAATGCAAGAGAAAGGAAACCACGAAAATGAAAATACAATTCTTTCACTTCCATCTTTGTCCTTCGCTCAATTTTCAAATCAATTTTTTTTAAAATAAAAAACACCCAATGACACTTTCTCAAATGAGTGTCAAAATAGGATGTTGAAAATATCATTTTGCATAAACTTTTAAACCACATATTTGTAAAAAAAAAAAGCTAACCTTTCTAGTGATAAATTACTTAAATGTGCAACCACGTACTTGGTTGTTTGATGATAGAGAGAGAAAACAAGCACATAATAAAAGTTAATATGTGTTTTAGAACATAATAGATCAACACGTAGAAGTCATGCAATATTTTTTAAAATAGGGATGGGCATTATTATTTAATGATCTAATAATATGTTTTGTCATTTAATTCGTATAGTGGTTTAGTTTTGTTTTGTTTTTTTTTCCAATAATAATGTGTGTTAAAAAAAATGTTGTGTTTTTATTATTTATTTAATTATTTATTATTTATATCATTTACTATTTATTTATTATTGTTCATTATATACTATTTATATTTATACTATTTATTATTATTTATATTTATTATCATTTGTTAATAAATTATGATTTATTAATTATAATTTATTATATTTATTACAAGTTATGTTATTATTATTTTATTATTTAAGTGAACATCTACAATTACTATTATTATTAATAAATTCATACTACATGAATATAGAAAGACCCTTTGTTATGACTTAATCACTGATTACTAAATTCTATCAATTAAAAAGAAATATGTTCTGGCACATTAGAAATTTATAAGTTCACTAAAAGGAAAATATAAGATGAAAAAATCGAAAAAAAGTTACCAAAAATATTAAAAGTAAAAAAAAGAAAAAAGAAGTGAAAGATGAAATGTTTTAATGCACATTGTATGAAGTAACAATTTTAAAGTTTGTGTTCTTTTATAAACCAGAACATTTAACAAAATCAATACTTCTCTAATTTTAGCTCTTCATTTTTATCTTATTTTCTTCTTAAATAATTATATTTTAGGTTATTTTAATATACCACAAATTCTTTTTGTTTTGTGTCTAATTTATGAATAAGAAGCTTCTGTTTTGAGCTAAAGTATAGAAGAACAACAACTTTGGATGCCATGTTGGCTACGTCCAGTGCCAAAAAACAGAGAGCACAAGCAACATTCATGATAAAAAAACTA
This sequence comes from Vigna radiata var. radiata, assembly GCF_000741045.1. Taxonomy (NCBI): domain Eukaryota; kingdom Viridiplantae; phylum Streptophyta; class Magnoliopsida; order Fabales; family Fabaceae; genus Vigna; species Vigna radiata. Next base: position 35,583,841 of record NC_028355.1, on the reverse strand, counting down.
TCCATTAATTCATTATAGAATAACTTAAAGAATGATAAAAAAAACTATCCTTTAATTCATTATAAGAATAACTTAAAAGAAGAACCATGTAATTCTAAAGACCTATGACAAATTAAAGACCAAGAACATGAAAAAACAAATATATTTGCAATTGTTGATGTTCCATGAAGATGATAATTTAAAAAACATGAATATCGTAGTTGGGAAAACATTTGAAGAATAGTTTTAGGAAATTATAAGTTCTGTAATTATTTATATTTTTATAATTTTCTTTATTTAATTTTGCATCTAAAAATTATGTTTTTAGTTTTTATTTTATGTTTTAGGATTTAGATTTTTTAGGGTTTCCTAAACTTTTATGGTCTATATAATCTAGAGACCAAAATCTAAAGACACTTTTAGTCATATATTGAATTTGATTTTTATTAAAAAAAAAATCTTGATTCTTTTTTTAGAACATAGATTTTTTTATCAAAGATTAATATTTTTGAGACGAATTTTCTTTGACTTATTAATCTACTAGATTGTGGCATTATTCTATTCTTGTCTAATTTCGTGTTTCTTTATCTATTTTTTTTTTTCATAATTCAAAAGGGATTCAAAGTAAAAAACGATCATAATCTTTCCTAGATAGATTGTATCGATTTGGTATCAGAATAAGAGGTTTTGGTTTGAATCTCTTATTCTATCTTATCTTTTTATTATATAAAGAAAACTCTCAAATTCTTGAATGTTTAATCTTATATTATCTTATATCTTATTTTTGTTGTAGAAAAACTGACTTATACGCTATGTATTGTGCAAGTCTCCAAAGTTATAAACATTCTTTTGCAATCAAAATTAATTAATATTTTATAACAATTTTTCTATCATATGAACAAAACCCTACAATTCTTGGATGTTTTTATCTTATTTTATTATGTCTTATTTTTCTATCATAGGAAGAAAACCAATTTTTTTTTGAATATTTTCTTTTAAATTCTAATTGTTAAATTTTTTAATAGCATTTTAGTATATTATTTGTTTGTCATTTTGGTAGAAATGATATGTTTTTGTGTTTTCTGTCCCAAATAATTATTATAAGTACACTTATATTGTTTTTGCATGTGTTTTGGTGTTAGAACTACAAAACTTGTTAAAAAGAATCACTGGATCCAAATCCAAATGAAAAGAAAAAGGAAAAGTCTAAAAGCAAAAAGAAAATTGTAGAATTCAACACAATTACGTGGGTTGTTTCATTCAACTCTTTTTGGTAGTCTTTTTTATTTTTTAAGTGTCTTTTAAATTTTCTTTAAGTTTTGTCTAGAGTTTTGTTTTATTTTGAACTCTTGAGTAAAATTTTAGTATTTGTTAAGTTTTTCACATTGATTGCTTACTCTTTGTTAAAGCTACTGGAGTTTATCAAATGCTAAAAAAAATTTAAGTGGTAAAAGGCAAGAAAATATATTTGAGAAAAGCCTACAAGTGTGATACATGAGTGGATTTTTTTTAGTGAGGTTCTAAATATATTTTATTGTTTTTATTTTTACTAACCTATAGTAGGAACATGCCTTCTTCACCAAAAAAGTGAACCTTTTCACCTAAGACCACAACAATCATGGTGAAACTTGAGAAGTTAAATAAACAAATGACTCAATTACAACCCAACACAACAATAGTTTGAACTACAAAACTCCCATGAAGAGGTTCAATGAAGATTGGAAGAAGTGAAAAGGAGAGGAAGACGTGAAGAATCAACCCATTCCTATTATCATAATGAAGAGGAGCCTGGCTTTATGCCAAGGAGAAATTGAAAAATTCATGAGAATAAGAGAGAACAGGAGCATGATTTTCGAGTAAGGAAAGAAAAATTTATTCATGATGAAAAGGAAAATCATAACACCAATAGAGATCAGTTGAAGAAGATTCAAATTCCTAAGTTTAATGAAGCTAATGATCTGGAAGTCTATCTTGTCTAGGAGACGAAGCTTGATCAAAATTTCAACCCATATGATTATGAAAATGAAGATAAAGTTCCTATGGAAACTTTGGAGTTTGAAGGCTATGCCATGAAATGGTTGAATAAATCATCATGGAGTTTGCAACTTTGTATGTTGAAAATGTGTCATTATTTTAATTGTGATTAATGATTGTGGTAGAATAGGTGAAAAATTTTGGAAATCAAAAACTAAATCGTGTGAGAATTTGTGGATCAGAGTTTATAATTATTTAAGTGTTGCCACTTTTGACTTACAATTAACTTTGCTTAAGTTTCATTGTTAATTACTATTCACTTGCATGTCTACATATGATGAAGACAATTGTAGTATAATTGAGCCAAACAACCAACCTTGTTAAAAAAAAAAAACTTTTTGTAACCCTTTGAGCATAAAAGAAAATTTCCCACTATCCTTCATACCTTAAGCTTTGTTGAAAAACATTTTACCACCTCATTTTGAGTTAAGAGAGAGCAAACATCTTGGTCTTGAGCATAACTCAAGTTTGTGGGAAGTTATCAAAAGAAATACATATGGGAGAAAAAGAAACAATTTTTAGAGATGGTTGTGGTTCATCTTGTGTGCAAAATTTGAATGATGAATATGTACGGTGATGTTTGGTTCAGAAAGAGAAGAGTAAAGTTAAGCCTCACGAATGATCTTATTGCTTTCTTTGCTCAAAATCCTTTATTATATAGAAAAACTAATTTTTCTTCTTAACATAGCTAAAATACAACCCATAAAAGTCCTTATGATGTGAACATGTCTGTGAAAGTTTATGAACCTCTTGAAATGAAAAACAAAGTCAAATCGTGTGGAATTAGTAGTGAAAGAGAAAAAAGACACCTCGTTGTACTAGTATGCTTAATGAAACATTGTTTCTAATGATTTTTCTTGGTTTATCAATGAAAACATTTTTACCATTGTTCTCTCCAATGGAATGAAATTCTCCATGCTCCAACAAAAATGGAAAAGATTTGTTTTCACTTAAACAACAAAAAAGGAGAGTTTTTACTTAAGTGAAAATAAGAGAGAAAACCACTTTTACTCTTGAGTTGATTTTCACTCAAACAAAGATATATCTCTTAAGTGAAATTTTTTGACAAATTTTTAAGTTTGAGTTAAATATTAAATATATAAATGAGGTATTATGATTATGCAATATAATGAATGATAGATGAAATGTAACTATTTAAATTCAAAAACCTAGGATGCACTCGAGGACCTTAATGGTGATAGGAGGGGTCTGGACACTCCACTACCCATTTTTTTTTTTATATTTATATAAATAATATATTTTTTTAAAACTTTATTATATTTTTTATGTATGACACCCCAAAAATTGTTATAGATCTATATAAATATTTTGAGATCCCTAAAATATTTGTTTAAGATCCACCAATGCTAGGATGGGACATGAACTATTATTGGTGTGTATTTGAAGTACTGAAATCTGTATATAGGTATATTTTAGGGTGACTAGAAACTAAAATAGATCTCATTACACATCCAAAACGTTGTTAGTTGCAGATATTGGATGTCTCAAGCTTACCTTAAGAAAATTTTAATAGAAATACTGAACAATGTCAATCATTGTCGAATTTACTAAAAAAAAAACTTACCATGAGAGGTTCTTATATAGTTTAAATAAAATTTATCTATCACGAATCATATACTTTTTATTATTATTATTGTTATTTATTAAAAATATATCACTAGCTATTTTTAATACGAAAACGTTTTGTTGACAACGTTTATTTGCCAATGATTTGACAACGCCACTTGGTGTGTGTCTGTTGACTCTTTTCATTGAAGGAAAAAACTCTTGTAAAAATCCTGCGGAGGGTAATTTTAGAAATCTCAATATATGAAATTTGATTTTGGCGGTTTCATTTCATTTTTCATCCTTGTTTGAGTTTCCCGTCGTCTCTCCAAGTCTCGAATCTCCTTGTCTCTCCCAAAGTCTCCAATCGCTTCATCTCTCCGAAAGGTCTAGATTGCTCCCAAACGCCTCATCTTATCCTTCGTTTAGTTCGTGTTTTGTGTCGCATTCACTCTCTATTGGGAAGCTCTCTTTCGCATTTTGGCGTTTGTTGCATTCTCTCGTTTGTCTTGATAAGTAAAAGATCTTGAACCCTTCTCTATTTTTGGAGTATTTTTTGTTTTTGTGTTTTGTGAACCCTAACCATCTTCTCCACCATTGATTTTTTTGTATGAAATAAGTGTAGCTGCATTGGCGTCCCAAAACCCAAAGGTAAGTTAAAGTTTTGGTATTTTATATAGTCACATTTTTTTGGTAAGTAATAACAATGTTTTTGTAATGTTTTGTAGTGGCGGGTTCGAATCTCTCTGGATTCATCAACCATTGTTCAAATGAATGGCTTACTGAGAGATGTCCATGTAGATCGAATTGGGATGACACCATGTGAATTATTGAAGGTTATGTTATGTCGGTGGGCTAGGCATGATGTTAGCTTCAGGATTAGTCATCAATTGGTTCCATTTACTGTTTTGGATGTTTTCATGAGCACTGGTTTAGAAAGCAATATGAACGATGAGAACATTTCAGGAGGAATTGCTTGCAATTAGAAAACAATATGTACGTGATTGGATCCTAGACGACGAGAACATAAGATTACTGGATGCGCTAGCGGTGTATGGATTGTTGTAGGGTAGTTCTCCTTTGTAGAAATGTAGTGTAGTTTGTTTTGATAGGAATATGGATTTCTTCCAATTGCTTTATGTACACATTGTAAGATACAATAATGTATATGAAGACACTGCATTTTTTATATATATGAAGAGATTGTACAAATGATTATTGGAATAAGATGATTGATTTGAAGCTTGTTTATGTGCAATGTACAAACGATTATTGGAATAAAATGATTGATGATTGATGTCAAGGTTTGTTTATGGGCAATGTATAAAAGTGCATTACCAATTTAGGCCAAGAACTGCAATCTGTGCAACAAAAAACAACATCGTAATCGTGGTCTTGGGTAAAAAAACACTGTTATTCAACTATGGTCCCCTACGTTTTCACTGGTGGCTCTTTTTGTTCAACAAGTTGTCCAAATTCCAACTTAGACTCGCGTAATCGTTTACAGCCCCTGATAAATGATTACAATGCACATTTTTACTGCAGAGGTAGCAGAACTTCACTTGACTCAATAATCTCAACATGGGTGGTCTCCCCCTCCATCACGGGGGACCCAAAACATTAATTTCAAGCAAATCCTCACTCAAGAACATCAAATTACAATTAAAAGGACTGGACTTGGGTCAAAACACAATGCTATTCAGTTGTGGTCCCCTACGTTATCACTGGTGGCTCCTCCAGTTCAACAGGTTATCCAAAATCTTGATCAGACTCGCGTAATCGTTTATAGCCTCATTGTAAACGATTACAAGGCACATTTTTACAGCATACATAGCACAACTTCACTTGACTCAAGAATCTCAACATGAGTGGTCTTCCCCTCCATCATGGGGGACCCAAAACATTAATTTCAAGCCAATCCTCACTCAAGAACTTCAAATTACAATTAAAAGGAGTGAACTTGGGTCAAAACACAGTGCTATCAGCTGTGGCCCCCTACGTTATCACTGGTGGCTCCTTCAGTTCAACAGGTTGTCCAAAATCTTGTTAAGAATCGTGTAATCGTTTACAGCCTCCTGGTAAACGATTACAAGGAACATTTTTACGGTAGAGATAGCAGAACTACAACTGTGGTCCCTTATGCTTTCACTGGTAGCTCCTTCAGTTCAACAGGTTATCCATAATCTAAGTTAGACTCGCGTAATCGTTTACAGCCCCATCGTAAACGATTACAATGCACAATTTAGCAACATCATCTTCACCAATTCAGCTAAATTCATCAAATCACAAGCACTACTTCATTTTTGTCTCACAAACATTATCACTTACAAATCAAAATATAAAGCACTTCAATAACATACGCAATAAAATTGCAATTATCAATTACATAAATAGATGGAACCAAACATGCATGTTCTATATATTTAATGAAATAGGTTTAATTACAGCTTCCCGTTCTTGTCCTATTCAAAACCTTATACAATAATTAGTCATTTTTCTTTCTAACTACTACATTTTCGGTGTATGGTGTCCTAAGTGTTTGGCTCTTATAACGCCTTCTTGATCCAATCCTCACATACGCCTTCAAATGTGATTGGTTGTTGGACATTCCACCCGGTGCGTTTGGCGACATTCCACCTTGTTCAGTCTTGCACATTCCGCTCGGTTCGTTGTTCGACATTCTACCAGGAGAAACAAATGCACTGTTACTGTTAGTGAATGCTTGTGGACGTGCATCACTTTAGTTGTTCTTCTGGCCTTCTCTTCCGCCAACTCTGCCTCTACGACATTGACCTTCCTTTTAAGCTCTTCAATTATAGATTCTTGCTCCTCTAGAGTACGCATCAAACTCTCTCTGCTTTTTTTTAAGCATTTTTTTTATTGATCGTTGCTCATCATTCCTTTTAGGTGTTGGTTGTTTTTCCTTGACATCCTTCATTGCAGTACCAAAATCATCACCAACATGAACCTGAAATTTAACAATATATAACATGTTATATAACTACTGTGAATATATCATAACATTCACAAATAAAAAAACCAAACACATACCACACCCATCTCGAAAACACGTTTGACGATGTTGTCTCCCACATTTCTATTCATCCAGTGCAAGATCCTTGGAAATTTCTCTATTGCACCTTCGGAAGGAATGAAATGCTCACAAAACCATACCTATAAAACATGTAATTTTATAAATTACTCATAATCAAATAAATATTCAAGAATTTAGTTCTCAAATCAATAAATAAGAACTACCTGCAACATGTACACACAACCATCAACATAAACATTGGTTGTAGCTTTGCCTTTCTTCACAGCATCTGAAACTTTTCTCAAACTTTCTAACAAATAACGATACATTAGACTACCCCAACAGTAATTACTCAGACCACTTAAGTCATCAACAATTTCAAACATTACAGGAAACACTCGTCCACTACGATTTGGAAATAAAATCTCACATATCCCTACCAATATGTACAAGCTACAGAAATGATCACAAGGTATGGTTTTTTTATGTTTTTTCAACAAGACTTTGTAAATGAAATTCAAATCTTTAGTTTCCTTACCTAAGTATTTTACATATTTACTTCTACCCAATGTATCCTTTAAGTTTATACTATCATCATCTGAACTCAACCCTAATCCTAAACAAAAATCTTTTTCATTCATATTGAGAACTTTGTCTCCAATAACAAAAGCATTGCTCGAATCCACCCATTTCAATGTTAACTCCCACAAAATTTTAGTATTCATTATAACTTTACCACTCAAGTCTAAAAACCAAGCAAATGGAGTCTTCGAAATGAGTGATTGTTGCTCCTGTGTCAAGCGTTCGCTCAAAGTGCAAAGATAAATTGTTGAAAAAGAATGACGAACGGTCAACTGCACATGGAAAACAACACAATGGTAAACACCAAAGGAAATAACCAAAAAACCAAAAGGGGTCAAAAACCGACAAGAAACCCAATACAAAAACGAAAAACCCAATACCCAAACGACAACATCAACGGAAAGCGACATGAAATGCAAAACCCAATACCCAAACCGACAAGAAAATGGTCGAAGAACGCATTTACCTTGCTCCAACGAAGCTGCTGTCCAGAACTTCCCATTTCGAACAAGGACAACGAGAACAAACTGCGAGAACGAAGAATCAAAAACAAAAACGTAGGGGAGAACGAAAACGCAGGAGATAACGAAATATGAGAGAGAAAACGTAATGAAAAAGAGCAAAGGTATAATTGGAACAAAAAATATTTGAAACCCTTTTAATTTTCGAAGCTAGATTTTATGAATAAAAAAATGAACCAATGAGAAGCTAACAACTGGAATTGTCAAATATGTATTAAAAAAGAGTTGTCAAAATAATGGAACCTTTTTTAATAAGATGATATTTATATAAAACTACTTTCAAGTTATAGTTAATTGTTTGACAAAATTTACTCATGCATATTATCTACCATTGTAAAAGAGGCTAATAAAGAAAATGTTTCAAATATTGATATGTAAAATGTAGAATTTATAAAGTTAGGTTATACAAATGTAAAATGTTTCAAATGTTTTTGTTTTGTTATTTGAAATTTGAGGTGCTTAGTCTCTTTGAAAGAAGGTTGAAGTTGACTTTCTGACATGCATGTTTTTTGAAGGTTTTAAATCTTTTACCAACTCTCTTATTATTCGTCTCCTTCACTCCATTCTCAAATCTCAATAATGCTTCTTTTTTCATGAGAATGTTGATAAGCCAACTTAATTTTAAGATAATGCCAATCTCAAATATATAAGTCATTTTGAATATCTCTATTCATTCAATATCTTATCAAACCAGATGCATATAATCGGTTATTCTGTCCTGAAAACTGAGGCACTATATTATTTATAATTCTCAAAGCACGATCCCACACGTGCGTGACCATAATAAAAAAGTGTCTTCCAATCATAAAAAAATATAATTTTTTTCTTATGATTTAGAAGTCACATTTAAATAACTTTTAATTAGTTTATAAATTAAAATTATCATACTCAATGAAAACTAAGCAATACAATCTAAATCATACTGACACTGTATGACTTGTTTTTATTTAATTTAACTGTAAAACAATTATTACCATACGAAAAAATAATTAGATAAGTCGTATTTATGTGGTTTTATTCTAAGTTTTTAAGATATAAATATTAAAAAATAATTTTGCAATAACCTGGCTGTCGTATAAAGTGGAGCACTTCATTATATTATTATAATGGTTATTCAGAGTCCCTACATTTTCTCAGCCAAAACAATTCAAAAAAATCCAAATTAATTTTTTTCACTCTCTTTATATATTATCTTCTTTTTTTAGTTATTAGAAACATACTATATTGTGACAAAATCATTAATATTCAATTGTAAATGTTAAAATTAAATTTAGTTAACTATGTATTAGTTTTTACCAAATTGAGACTTATGCAACCCAATTAATAGTAACATATTATAGTAAAGTATGATAAAAATATGATATGTTGATCATTTGATGATCCTTTTAATTATGTTAACACTTTCTTGATGTTTTTTTTTTTTCGTTGTTAATTATTTTGATATGATTAAAATATAAAAGATGAACCAATATCTAAAATAATCTAAGTATATTTGCGCTGAAAAATTGATTTTGTATCTTTCTAAAATAATAACCAATCATCTTATTGTTATATAATCAATTGTCCTAACATTTTCAAAAGTTTTACAAAAAAAATTTGATTATTTTAAAAATAATCAATTATTTTAAGAAATAATAAATTATATTAAGGTAATATGAAAAATTATACTCTCATAAATAATAAATGAAGATTAATAATAATAATAATAATATTTAATTACAGTGTTTCAAAATATATAGTTGATAGATTTTATCAAGAACACAATAATCGATTATATTTAAATTTCATCGATTATATCATTTACTAATCATAAAATTCTTTCTAGTTACTTTACAAGAAAAATATCATTTTCTTAAGAGCACATTTGAATACCTTCTACAAAAAATTTAAGGAGATAATTTTAAAATTTCTACAGGTCATTTTTTTAATTCACCTCCTCTTATTTATGTTTTTAATGATTCATTGTTTTACATTAATTATGCTAAAATCATACAAAAGATATTCGACAATAAAATATATTTTACAATTTTTTTTAGAAAAAAAAACTCTACAATGTATTATGTTATAACTTTAAAAGAAAATATTTATGATATATATTTTAATTAACACTTAAATACTTATTTGGTATTTATTTTGTTTGAAAATTTCAAGTAGGTTCATTTTAATTTTTGTTTGAATTTAGTCGAAATTTTGAAAAAATAATTTAATTAGGTAATTTTCGTTAGTGTTGTACCTATGATGTTTAAACTAGTATCACATGTCAATTTGTAATATTATATTTTTTTTTTGAATTTTTTTTTATTCATGTGTCAAATCCATGGCGTGACATATGACACTCTCAATGTTATATGGTAGGATAGTGTCATGTATTAGTGTGAGTGTCACATGTTTGTGAGTCAAATGTCATTGTCTTCTATTCAATTCAGTTTTTGTTTTTATTCAATTCTGTACTAATTTTTTTAAATGAAGTAATGTTATCTCACTTCAAATTGAAACCGAATTTATTATTTTTATTACTATTATTTATATCAAAATTTACTGTTTTATTAAATAATATTATTGGATTCCAATTAAATAAATTAATTTTAATCTTATAAAAATATATTAATTAATAATATAGTAGTTCTAAACACTTTTGTAAAAGAAACTTAAATTTATTTAATAAATATAATAATATTTATATGATAAATAACAAAGTATTGTTTAACTTAAAATATAAAAATGGAATAATTATTTGTCTTGTTTAAAAATATTAAAACTTAAAATAAAAATAATTTAAAAATCAATTTTATTATATAATTAAAAATAAAAATATATAAAAATTTAAATTATTAATATCTATAAATTACATTTTAATTATTATTATTACTTTTAAAACAATAAAATAATTTGATACGTAATTATTTTAATTATTCTAATTTAATATGTTATGAAGTCAATTCGATAAAAATATCCATATAACATGTATATAAATAATAAATTTAGTTTCAATTTGAAAAGGGAGAAATTGTTCCATTTATAAAAAAAATATTAAATTAAATAACAAAGACATATTGTAGGAGATAAAAATGGTTTCTTAGGTTAAACATTACTTTGTAGTAAAGTGAACTAGGTGAGAGTTGAAGTATTTAAGTAATTCAGTATTCAAATATAGAATTTTGAAGTGGTTTAGAGTGTGAAATGTGAAGAGTTCTTTGAAATGGGTCAATTGAAGATTTAAAAAAGTTAGATTAAACATAGTATTATCTAGGTAAGGGAAATTAACATTTTGATTTTTTGCTTGCATGTGTGTAGGGATGGCAATGGGTCGGTCGGGTACGGATAGTGCCTATCCGCAACCCGATCCGACAAAAAAATTCACCCGTTATCCGATCCGCTACCCACACGGATACTCACTTAAAAAATATCCGCGAATATTTTAAAACTCGCGAATATCCGCGAATACCCACAAATATTTAAAAAAACTATTTTTATAAATTATTAAAATAAAATTTAAATAAAAAAAATATATAAAATATAATATAAATTAAATTAAATATGAATTAAAATTTAATTTTTGTTTCGGTTGAATTGGTCTGATGGTCAGTCGTCCTTCCTTGCTTTGTTCTCATTTGATCTTCAATCCTTCCTGAGAATGTCATTCACTCCGATGGGTTGTTGACGTGCACACTCCGATGCTCAAGATATAAAAAGGTCTAAATTTTATTAGGATAGAAGAGGAAAATTGTACCTAGACATCAATTGTATATTTATAGAGGCTGTGACAGACAAGCCCATTGATTAACCATTAGTAGAATATATTTTTTAGGCAATCAAATCCAATAATCAATAATTAATACCATATACTTTGTAAAGAGTAAAACAATCTGACCTATTAATCAGTGCAATATATTTTTACGCAATCAAAACCAATAATCAGTAACCAATACCGTATATTTTGTAAAGAATAAGAAAATTTGACCTATTAATACATGTTAATTGTCTATAAATGACAATTAATTCTGATCGTTATAATTCGTATAGTACAATTTTAATTAAATTTAACCTTGTAAAATATAAATTAATGTTAATTTAAATTAAATTTAACTTAGTAAAATAAAAATTAAATTTTTATTTTTATTTTTTGCGCGTAACGGATATCCGTGGATACGGATAGTATAATACCCGCACCCGATACGTTTATAAGCGGATATTAAAATACCCGCTATTCGCGGGTTTTGGGTAATAAATATCTGCGGGTATCAACTATCCGTCGCGGATTTTATCCGTGGATATCTGCGGGCGCAGATTTTTTTGTCATCCCTACATGTGTGTGTATGATGAGTTGGGTTAAACCTTTATTGTAAAGGGTGTTAACAATTTGGTTTTCTTGATTTCTTGTTTATGCTTGTGTAGGGACATTGAGTTATGCTAATTGTGGTTATAAGAAAAGTTACTAGCCTTTTATAATGTGATTTTGGATCTAGAAAGTGAAGTTTGATGGTTTTATAATAAAAATATAATTTATTTTGGTTTTTGGAACATATGAATTGGAGGGCATGATTTTATGAAATTACATGAATATTTAGTTGTATTGGTTCAAAATGTGGGTTTTGTGAAAGTGAGCATGTTTTGTTATTAGTGAATGTGTGTTTGTGAGTTGTTTAACCATAGCCGAGGAGGGTATCATGTGTGGGTGATGTATTCTACTTTTGGTGAGGAACCTTTCAAGGTGTTTTCTTCCATCATAGTTTGTGAGGTTGCCTTGTAAGGGAGATGACGACGCCTGGTCATGGCGGATTGATGAGAATCCATGGAATATGGAGCAAAACATGGTAACAAACTGATGATGCAACGAAAATAACCCTTAGTGTGAGAGCTCGAAGGAGGAGAACGTACTATGAACCCTAAGTTCAGAGCTTTAATCAGTGAAGGTTGGAGGTTTGGTGGTTAAAGACCAAATAATCGGTGGAAAAAAGGATCTAATCGATAGAAGAGAGATAAATGAGGTTACGAAGGGAGATCAATGGTGGATTTGGTGAAATTATGTGCAAAGGAGAAATCAATTGGTGGATTGATCAAAAACCTAATGGAAGAGGTTGTCTAGGGCTTGGATTCGCAAAGAATGGAGAAGGAAACAAGATTTGGTGATGTACGAAGCCAGAAATGGAGTTCTTCGAAGGTGAGGTTGAAAATAGGGTTTGGACAAAAGAGAACTCTCGAGATGCTACACGAATGAATATGTGGTTCGAGAAGGATGAACCCTCAAGAGAGAGAATGTGAATAGAGGATGTGGTCGTTTGAAGCTGACGCGTGCACAAGGTTGGAATGCTGATTGGTACGCTGACGCGAGCTATAATGGATGAAGTGGATTGAAGGAAAATGGCTAGAGAAGGAGAGAGAAGCTGAAAGTGGAAAATGAAAGAATGAGTGGTGTGAACAAAAGGTGGCTAGAGAAGGATCCCTTAGATTCTCTAACCTTGACTTTCAAAGTAGAATTGAATTCTGGAGTTCTCTCTACAAAATAATCAATTAATTAATCTCAAAAGTACCATTACAAAGGTGATAACATGCCTTTATAGGGACGAGAATCCCTCCTATGTCTTCCACATGCCTAACACATTTTGCACATGTTTTATACAATTAAAATAAAATTAAAATATGTGCTTTGGTTGGAGATTGGGCTTGGGCCCAAGTCATCACCCCTTCCCACTTGAGAAGGATTTGTTCTCAAATCTGATGGCTTACCTTTATTATGAGAATATCTAAAATTATTATTGAAAAAGCTCCTTATAGTCTTGGGAGTAGACCATTTTGAAATGGTTTTATTTTTGTTGAACTCCACATGAATACCTCTTGGGTCAAATGTCAATCTACAATAAGCATCAAACATATCTTTAATTAGTTTATTTGTATCAATAAGATATATAAACAAATATTTTTAGAAGAAGACATCCTGATATTGAAAATTTTCCTTTTAATAGAATTAAGATGCCTTACTTCTTTTATTTTTTTATTTTTTGTCTTAAGTTAGTTGTAACCACAAAGGCAATAATAACTCAAGTTATGAGTTGCCAAATTTTGAAAAGTTTTGCATGGAAGATGAAATGAAAACTTTTTCAAAAGAGAAGTTTAAATTTAAAGATTAAAGGGTAAACATAGAAAAGTTTAAGGATGGAAAACCTCCCTTTAATAATCTTAGGTCCAAGGTTATTATAGGAGTAAAAGTTGCCCTTTGTAAAAATTTCTCCTTTTCTTTTTCTTCCCTTTCTATTCTCTCTTGCCCTTCTTTCTTCTTTTCCTCATCTCTTCTCTTTTCTTCTTCTCTTCTCTTTTGCTCTCTTCTTTTATCTTCTCTTCCTTTTCTTTTTTTCTCTCTTTTTCTTCTCTCTCTTCTTCTTCTCTTCTCTTCTCTTCCTTTTCTTTTCTCTATTGTTCTTCTCTTCTCTCTCTCTCTCTCTCTCTCTCTCTTTTCTTCTTTTCTTCTCTCTTGCTCTCTTCTCCTCTCTTGCTTCTTTTTTTTTTTCTCTTTTTTCTCTTCTTTTAATTTCTCTTTTCTTATCCAAGAGTTTCTCATGTTTGGCTCCAAATTCAATTTCCTATGAAGGAAACTATCTAGACTCTTAATGAATGTTTTTCCCTCTTGAATGTTATCTCTCATTAGTTCTAGGTTTCTTTTAATTGAAGGAGGCACAAACTTTCTTCTCATGCAAGATCTTAATTCATACCAATCACGAATGGAGGATAATTTTTACCTTACTTAACATTAGATTACCTTTAATCCCATCACTCTCTTGCATGCTCTTAAAATTTAGAAGTGTATAGACTAAGGACATAGGTTTCACTATTTCTAGAAAACACATAGGATTCATAAGATTCACGAATTCTAACAATGAATGGATGCATTTAATCAGTTTTCCTTTCACAAAATAAGTATGTTAATGCACTAATGTCCTTATCAAAAAATGAAATTTCTCTCTTAGCTTGATTATACATATCATCCTTAATCATAGCTAATTCCCCAAATGTACAATTTATTCTGGCTTTTTCAAGTTATTCTTTTATATCATGTCTTTGAAAGTAATTAGCTTATCAAAATTATTAATCCTATAGGACCTATGACTTGACATCCTTTTTTTTAAGTTTTCTTAATCTAAAGGGTTATAGGTCTCACACTTAGACAAATCCCAAGTAAGAGAGGTGAGTCAAAGAGACTGCTTAAATACCAAGTCTTGCCTTGTCAAAAGTATCTTAGGCTACTGACTAATTATCCCCTAAACTAAAATTACCTTTAGAAACAAAGTTTATAACTATAACAAATATAGAAAATTAAAAAAAAAAAATCAAAGAGTAGACTTTTAATTTTGGACCTCTAATGTGACACGGCTTAGAGTTTAATCTTTTACAGCCTATATCACCCCTAATCACGTAAAAGAAAAATTCAAACAATATTAAATCATATACAAGACACACTCATCATCTAAGCTATTGTCCAATTCAAATCAAGTAAGAAAGCTTGTCAAGAGTTGAAAGAACAACAAGGACTCTTCCAAAACATTTGGACTTTAATGACCTTTTACAATGAAAATTAAAATAAAGCTAAAACAAAAGCCTATTATAAATCAAAATAGTCACAAAAACAATTACAAAAGAATTAACATGTTGGTGCCATGATCTTGGACCAAAATCCTTATTATAATTATTTGGACATATATAGACAGTAAATAAAAATTAAAATATATTATACAATGAATAACTTGCATAATGAAATTTTCTAAAACATTCAATATACAGTATTTAAGTTGAGTTTGATTAGTATATAAATTTATGGTACCCACTTCCCTAAACACACCTACAAAAATAGTTATCTTAAACATTAAAAATAATAACTATTGTATGCAAGAAGTGTATCGTTTCGTTCAACATTATAATGGAGCATTCGATTCTCGGACACTCGAAAAGTAATAAGCCCAATTCGGCGCCTTGTGTTCATTCGCGGCCCATACTGTTCACACCCTTTGTTTTCTCTTCATATTTCCCTGTATGTTGTTTTTTTAATTTGTTTATAAAAAAATGATCTTTATAAAAATTAGCTTACATAAATTATATTATAATTTTTTCACAATGTAGATATTTTTTTTTATATGTCTTTGAGTTTTATTTTAAATTAAATAATCTAATAACTTTTGAGTTAAATAAATATCCACATCAATGTATTTATTTGAATTAAATATATAGCAGCACCTTTTTGGAACCACCAAAAATATATCCTCTCATCTTTGCATCATGAATGCTAGCCTAAAAAACTTAAGAGAATAACAACATATAGAAGAGCCACTGCCACAACGTGTTAGGTGTTAGTAACAGCATTATTAAAAGAGTAATATATATATATATATATATATATATATATATATATATATATATATATATATATATATATATATATATATATATATATATATATGTATAATTTAGCACTACATTTTGCTGTGATCCTTATTAGTAAAAATTTCAACATATAACCATTGTTGACATGAAATTGACATATAAACAATTATGTCATTTATCGACTCTCATAAGTATTTGTTTATTTATTTATTTTAATGCTTTTGATATATTTCAAATCAAATTGTAATGAGATATTTTCATGATGATTATTTATTTTATTTTATTATAGATTAAGAGATATATTTTAAACTTATTTATGAACATAATTATACTTACAAGTCTATGTTTATCTATTTTGTCTTAATTATATGTAAGAGATTTTTATAATATGTATTTATATTGATGATTTGATGGATAAATAAGAATGAGTTTTCTTTGTTGCAAAATTTATCATTGTATCAAGTCTAAGAAAATTCTAGGAATAATTAATTTCTTCTTTTAGAATCTTAAGAACTGTGACGAGAAGAATGTTGACTGTAACATCCCGATTTTTTTTTTTTGGGATGACCCGATTACGAGTACAAAGAATTAAAATTTTCAGAATCATAAATCATTGCGGAAATCCATTTATATAATACTGAAATAAATAAAATCAAAATGAAATAAAGTAAACCCCATTACATTGTTTCTAAAATTTATAGTACAGAAGCTTTAATTAACCCAAGTCGTCTACCCATTCTCGCGTCATTGTCATACATTTGAAGCATCTGTAACATCTCATGCTCCCGTATAACCAAAGGTCATACGATCATTGCAAAACACACACACAACCACAATAGAAAAAAAAAATATGGGTAAGCTACCATAACACAATCAATAACAATAAAATCTGTACATAGAAAACAAGCACACCCTACTAACAAATTAGTCGTCTACAACGATATCCTTATTTAGAAATCAATTTTACACCCTTACCATCATCAGTATCCTTATTAACTCTATCACAACTATAGTATCAATTTATCCTATCAACAACATCTCCCAACACATCATCATTATAAATTCCCAACATCATTAAGAAGGACCTTGATCTGTATCCTGTACCCAATAATACTATCAGTAGCTTCTTCTTACATGCACCTTTTTATCATTTACTTATTAATATATAAAGTCTCACTTAAGTTTAATAAAAGACATTCAAACATTAGATCACAAAATCTCATCCATATTTTGTTGTCAATCTCACATAAGTCCTGTTTTAATAATAGATTAAAATTATAATTAAACCCAACAACAAGCTAAATTGTAATTCAATTACTTTATTAAATACTTATTTAGACTCTGTTTTATCTATTTTCTTTTTCTTTTCTTTTCACCCAAATTCATTCTTCTTCTTTCTAATATTATCGTTATTTCATCAACACTATACTTATTCTTCCAAAAGAAAAGTTTACGGTATCTTTATAATATATTTTATATTATTATATTTGATACCCAAAATCTCAAACGAAAACATATCCTAGCATACTGATATATAACAATAATTAATATATATATATATATATATATATATATATATATATATATATATATATATATATATATATATATGCCCTAAACTCGCATCATACAATTATATATTAAAGAAGATTTAACTAATTAATACAATAAAATATTTTTGCAATATTTTAATCAAAACATACCATTCCATGCAGCAATTTTAATCCAAACAACAAATAATTTCTTGNGGCATTTTGATGTTAAANCAGTAAATTTCTGGTACAATAACANCAATCAAAACAACCTAATACAGAAATATTTTCTAATGCAATAGCAGCAAAACATCAAGCAATTTATACACCCTTTTTCATTCTAAACAGCAATTAGAGACAACAAAAGGAACAATAACACNACTGCTAGTGATTGTAAAACTGCACCGCTTAGACAATCGTTTTCTTTTAAAACCACCCTGGTTGAAGCACGTAAACAATTTGAAAGCCACATTGGCTATGCTCCGTAAAAGAATGAAAAGTATATCTCATCTCATCAGTATAATTCAAAACTACTTTTCTAATTCATTGCATCATATTTCCTTCCAAAGCGAACGTGGATTTGGTTACATAATCATCCCAACATCAAAACAGATTTAAAACCATATTTTTAATACATATCAATATAATATTATAAGCACAACATGAATTATAATAGGTTTGATCTCCCTCAACAAGACACATTGGTACACGATAGTCTAACCCAACCAGAATCTTAGCGACAAATAAAATAGGCAGCGGCAGAGAAAATATTGAAAACTACCAAATTTTTCAGCATCAAATTAATTAGTAGTACAAACCTTAATTGAAAGGTACCGCATGCCAACAAATATTTATTCTGATTGTTCTAGTTCTGCTGCATGTAGATAATAATTATGCATCTCCATGTTCAACTTACATTTATACATAACCCCGTCTATAAATTCATACAAAATTCCTCAACAAACAATATCACACAACCAATACAATAATTATCATGGATTAGCTTCCTATACCTTTTAAATTATTGGGTGCTTTGATCTTTTTGTGCTTCTACAACAAAATCCAAGTTTTTCCCCTTCTTTCTCACTCTCTGACCACCCTAACCAATGTTTTCTTCTTTCTTACTGCAGGTTCTTTTCGGTGTAAAAAAGTATTCTCTAGTTACTCTCTTATATAAGCTAACCTAAAAACCTCCCACTAATCCTTGCTTTTAGGAAAAGAAACTACTCCATTCAGTTTTAGATTTTCTTTTCTGAAAATCCAGATTCCAGTTACCTATATTTCTTTTCTTTCTAGTTTATTGCTTATTTTAAAATTAACCATAAAAAGTGACATGGCAAAACATAACCGTCACACACAAAAAAAAATAAAAAAAAATAATAAATAAATAAAACACAAGTAAATATGTACCTAACAGGGTTTGAACATAAAACCAAGGACTCCCCACAATTAACTTTTACCAATTGCATTACACAACATCTTGCAAAAATACACTTTCTCACAAATAGAAAACATTTACTTTTCTGTATCCTAACCCTTAAGAACTCCATGGTTAAGCGTGCTTAGCCTGGAGTAATTCTGGGATGGGTGACCTTCCGGGAAGTTTTCTCGGAAAGTGTGCGAGTGAGAAAAAAGCACACTGGAAAGTCTTGTGGTGATTTGTGGGGGCAGTCAACAGTCCCTGTAAGTTGCCGGGGTGTTACAAATGGTATCAGAGCCTAGCCTCTCCCAGTACGGTGTGGTTCGAGGACGAACCAGACGGAAGCTGGTGGGCATGTGACACCCGGG
>NC_028355.1:35505476-35563540 GCF_000741045.1 Vigna radiata var. radiata | reverse complement strand
TAATTCTGGGATGCATGTGACACCCGGGCACTGACGAGGGCGGGGAGTGATCGCCGGTGCAAGAGGCATGGTGCAGGGGGCACGGACAAGGAGCGACTCCTGGCAGGCTTCGAGTGGAAGGGGCACATGGACGAATCGAACATACACCGGAATGAGAGGGATCTGAAGACTGTATAGGTATGGGACTATACAGTTGAAAGATAGCTTAAAGGATATGATTTGGCTACCCATATCACCAAAATGCATTTACTTTTCTGTAGCCTAACCCTTAAGAACTCCATGGTTAAGCGTGCTTAGCCTAGAGTAATTCTGGGATGGGTGACCTTCCGGGAAGTTTTCTCGGAAAGTGTGCGAGTGAGGATAAAGCACACTGGAAAGTCTTGTGGTGATTTGTGGGGGCAGTCAACAGTCCCTGTAAGTTTCCGGGGTACTTGACTAAATCAAAGAGGAAAGATATAAAGTGTTTTCTGTCACAGGTATCTAAGGAAGAAAAAGACAGCAAAGGAACAAATGTTCACCAAAGTCCTTTAAAGAAACAGGAAGGACTGAGACTAGGCTTCCCTGTACAATTCAACAAAAAGCTTTGGGTTTCCTGATAAAAGCCAGGAAGATCAACTGGCATGCTAAGGGAAAGGATGA
The DNA here is from genome assembly GCF_000741045.1 of Vigna radiata var. radiata. Classification (NCBI taxonomy): domain Eukaryota; kingdom Viridiplantae; phylum Streptophyta; class Magnoliopsida; order Fabales; family Fabaceae; genus Vigna; species Vigna radiata. Next base: position 35,562,901 of record NC_028355.1, on the reverse strand, counting down.
CACCAATCAAAGATGCAACTGGTTGATGTGACATGAACTTATTGGGTCAAGCTAGTGACGTTAAAGAAGCGCCTACTGGGAGGTAACCCAGTGCTCTAAACCTTTACTTTTTAATTTTTGATTTTTATTTTTTGTTTAATGTGTGTTTTCTTTTATTTTATTGTGCTCTGCTTGAATGAACTAAACTTCTTTGATTCAATTGTGCTTGTTTTATGTGATAAGTTTTGCTTTTTGAAAATTCTAGTATTTGATTGAGGTTGAGATGATGCATGATGATAAATTTGTGAGACAGGTGCGTGAATAAATTTTGATTAAAATACTGAGCAAGTTGTTTTTCTGAATTTGAGAACTTGTGAGTTTACCTATGTGAGTTTTGAGATTCAGAGTTGTTTTTAATAATTGTTGTCACTTTGGAAGCCTAAATGATTTTGCCCAAATTTTCTGTGATTGAACTACTTGCCCGCAGGTTCCATATGATCAAGGTCATCTTTTGTTATCCCTTATTCTTTTGACCTTCAAAATATTTTTGCCCACTAAAAAGAGAACAATTTGTTCTAACCTTTGAACCTTGAGCCTGTTATGTCTTGAAAAACCTTTTTGAAAATTTTTTACCTTGAGTTAAGTTGAGAACATTTGATGAGGTACTGATAAAGGTTCAAGTTTGGGGTTACCAGGAAACAACCCACCTCTCTAGGCAGTGAGCAATCAAAAGAAAAAGCAAGAAAGGGGCAAAAAGAAAAGAAAAAGTGAGAAAAAGAAAAATTCAAAAAGAAAAAGCTCACTGCAAGGGAAGGCTGAGAAAAAGAAAAGAGAGTTGTTCTTGAAAGATGAATTCATAAATGTCTCTCTTAACTCAAGGAACTTTGCTGACCAGAAAAACCAATTTCCTTCTTAGCCCAGCCAAGTTATAAGCCATGAAAAGCCCTTGTGATGATAACCTACTTGTGAGTATGTTTGATTGTGGTTAAATGAAAGGCAAAATTAATTCATGTGACATTGTGATAATAGAGAGAAACATCACACCATACACATGTGAGTTGAGTGAGACACTTTTGAATGCTTGAGAGATATATTTTTGAGTGCTGGAGTGAAACATTTTCCCTGGTGAGGAATAGTTCTCTGAATTTCTGACTGCATCTCTGCTTGGTTGATTGGTCACTCTTAAGGATAACACCTGTTGAAAGTGCATCACATTGAGCATGATTGAATTGAAGCATTTGCACAACTTGATTGAAATCTTATGCTGAAATTGATAAAAGTGATTCCTTGTCTCGGAAAAGTTTTTGAAAAAGGTTGAGTCATTGTAGTGATTGTTTTGAAAAGCTGAGTTGCATTTTGTTTGCTTGAGGACAAGCAAAGTTCTAAGTTTGGAGTTCTGATAACGGTTTGAAACACCGTTATTTGCTATGTGATTTTGATACTAAAAGCACCCTTTTTCACTTAGACACTTGCTTGAACTCATGTGTTTTCAGTAAATTGTGTGAATAAGAGAGTTAAGGTTGACTTTAACAGTTTTCTAACAAATTCCCCTTGTTTTGACAGAGATCGAAGCAATACTAGAAAAAGAAGTGAAAAGCCAAGAAGATGGAGCTCAAAAGGGGTAAACAAGGCACCAAGAAGGGAGAAAACCCGAAGCCCAGGTGACAGGAACAAAAAACAACGAGTTCCAAATCAACGTTGGTCGCCCGAGCGACGAACGCCCGAAGCCTAGGTGACCAAAAATGGCGCCCAAGCCTCACATGACCCTCAATTCACGCTTGGGCGAGCTCCCTACGACGCTTGAGCGTGATTTCACGTGGATCGGGCCCTGATTCTGCTCTGATTTGATTCTTTTGGATCAGGCCGCAGTTTGGGACGCGTTTGGCCCTATTTAAAGGACCCTGGGACTCTAGGTTTTGCATCCCTAGCAGAAGAGAGCATAACAATACACTCCTAGCCAATTCTTAGTCTTTTCATTCTTTCTTTTCTTCCATTGTTCATAGGTTCCCCCATGTCTATGGGGAACTAATTTCTATTTGTTGTTGGAGAATGATGTAACCTTGTAAACTCTCATGTATTTAAATTGATTCTTAATTTCATATGCTTTTTCATTAATTGTTTGAGTAATTCATCTATTTTTATTCTTGCTTATACAATAGCATGATCTGTGAGTTGCATAAGTGCCGAGAGGTTCCTTTCAATTCAGGTCCTTGTTGAATTACTCCTAAGGGTTATATTGCTCAGGGATGAGGGTATGAGTCTTAGTCGTCTTAACCTCTTGATCTTCACATCTTTTTACCAGGAATGCTAGGAATTGTATGAACTGATAATTAGGGACAGACTTATTTACCGAGGGATCGGGGTTTAAGTAATTTAGTGAGGGACGTTGGCATTAATGAAAAAGAAGAATTCTTATATACATGAGAGAGAACTTGGTGAAGTCAAACCCCAACAACATAATTCATCTCATATAAATCAACCTTCATTCATCTTTGTGCTCTTTTTCCATTGATCACTTTTACTTTGCTTTATTTTATTCTTTTTGCAATACAATCCATGATCTCTTTTCTCTTAAGTCTTAATTAATCCTGTTTAGCGCCGAGAGTCCTCTGGGATATGATACTTGGTCTTACCATTTTATATTACTTGTGCGACTCGGTAACTTGCCGATTTGCCTCAACATAAATCACCTATGTTGTTATTCTAACATTTATCATATGCTTAATTTGTTTAATGTTGTTTGTTAAACTTCAAAACACATGAGAGCATTTAGACACTTTAATCTTATAGACAATTTTTCTTAATAAGCCTAGTCCTAGGAGAATCCACAAGTTCGAGTAAAATTTCTTCCATTTCTTGAACAACCTCATCATATAAATTTATTTGGCTCAAATATGTCTGTAATATTTATTAACACAAACAAAACCATAATGTCAAATCAAGTATATGTGCAACAACAATTGAAAACACAGTGAAGCACCAGAGGGGGGGGGGTGAATAGTGTTTTCAAAACTTTTCGTAAATGACATTTGATGGGTTTTTAGAAGATTAACAAAAACATGAATACGTTCAAATGACGATGTTTGAAAAGGTTTTGTAAAAGCTTTTAAGAAAGGAAAACAATAAAATATAACTTTTATAATGGTTCACCCAACCTGATCCACGTCTAGTTCTCCCTTAAGAACTCTTAAGGGGTTCCACTAATCTTTTCTAAGATTACATGAGTTTTACCTCTCCAGGTTTACAATAATTATTTTTACCACTCCTAGTTCCCTAATCAACACGACTAGTTCAAGTTTAACCACTCTTGGTTTATAACAAGTATTCTTACTACTTCTGGTCAACACGACTAATTCGAGTTTAACCACTTCTGGTTTACTACAAGTATTTTTACCACTCCTAGTTCTAAACCTAGACATCATGCCTAGACAAATGTTTTAATTCTCTTCAGAATTTACATCTCAAACAATGTTAAGAACAAAGGTACCAATAATAACTCTCAAGAAGAGGATATAAACAATATGAGGTGTTATGTATTTTGCTAAGATTTTTCTCTCAAAAGATATTTAGCTTCAGACGATATATGAGCATAGCAAGCTCGAGTTCACTATTCTTCATTATCCTTTCTAAATTGTTATTCTTCTTGTCCTCTCCTCAAGCTTTCTTCTATATATAACTTCTCTTAAAAGATTATTGTTAGACAAAGAAGTTGACTTCGGAGGGCAAATAACCTTTAGGTGGGAAGTCAAAATTTAGTATACTTTGCAGGGTTTAGAGATATTTCTCATAGCCTTAAGTGAAACTGAGCTTGTACAATGTGGCAAAGCAGATGGCTTCAAGAAAAACATTCTTAGAATGTTCTTCTCTCACAATTTGTTTTCTTGGTATAGTGATTATGATCACACCTTTCTGTTTTATTGATTTGCATGAATATCAAGAAACAAAGTGTACAAGCATCAAAGTATTTTATTGTGCATGCATTAAATGTTTTAAATGTTGATAAGCATTAGACTATGTTGCATGTCCAAGACATTTTATCATTTGTCATGTTATTCATAAATGCATCGTTTAGTAAGTCATACAACATGTATAATCATCATATGGTATTAACATAAGATGTTTTTTTCAAAGGTTATAGCATTTAGAGGTCATTCATCAGACGATGTTTTCTTTAAGAAGCTTTCCTTGAGATAAAACTGTATTGAACAAAAACTTCTTTTAGTCTTAGTTTTATAGAAGAGATAGACTTTTGTTTTCATGAGACTCTAGCTTATTTTGCTCATATAGTATATTACATGATTTCAAAGAAAGATAATTTCTTTTAGATGTTGTTTATGATTTTCTAATTCATTTAGACAACTAGGTCTAGAAAACGTTTTTTATAAGCTTGGCTTTAGATGTTACAAAGTATTTCTTCTTTGACCAGTTTTTCATACTCAGCAATATTTTGTTTAATGCTTTTTATTAAACTTCAAAACCTAGATTGCTTAGACAGTCTATTCTCTAGATGATCTTGTCATAACAAAAATGAGTTCATGACATCATATATCATCATCTCTTTTTATGGTATATGTCATAATGGTAACCTTTCTTGACATGAAAATAAGTAAATGATAAGGCCAATTAAATCACGCATCCAACCTTTCGAAATTCAAAAAGTAATTTAGATGCTAGGTTCTAGTTTCAATTGTGTACATCTCATAGAATTAGTAATAAACAATTCCATAGTCAGCCAAAATAATCTTCATCAAATGTCACAAGCACAAAAGAGAAATTTTCTTCCATCATTCCCTTTCCCAAACTGAAACTGTCGAAACCCTCCATGTAAGAGGTGAAATCACAGTCAAAGAAAGTGTAGCAACGCTGCACATGCTCATGTTACTGCTAGGTGTTCCCATCACCAAGTTGGCAAGAAGACAAAAAGTAAAATTGTAAGGATGATTATCACAAGCACAAGAAAAAGGCCAGGAGAGTTGAACACAGATTTGTCCAAAGTAGGACTGGCTAAACGAGGCTAGGAGATTGCACTAGAGGGCATTATATCGTTGCTATGGTTGGAATCGTTGTTGTAAGGAATATCTTATATGATCCTACCCCGTTCACCACTTTGTTTGACCTTAAGAAACCCCACAAAGCTCATCAAACCCAATACAAGAATGAGACTCTAAAACTAGTGCTTGAGACTTGTGAACAATAACAGAATGACCCTGCAATGGATGTAGACGAACAAAAGAATGTGTGTGTGAAATTTTTCAGAGAACATTGATGGAAAAAGACCAAGGAGTAAGAGAGGGCAAGAGGAGGAGGGAAATGGGCATGAAAAATTTTTGAATTTTTTTTAATAAATAATAGACAACGCTTTTTTAAATAAATTTTATCTATTGATATCACAATAGGAAGCGTTTAATTAAAAAAACGTTCTTTATTGGTCCATCTTATATTATTAATTTTTTTAAAAAATATAAATCAAATATAGATAAATATTTTCTAATGAAACGTTATCCGTTATCTATGTATAGTGCACTTATTTCATAAAACATTGTCTTTTGATTCCTTGTTTCAATTTATAGTGCTTAATTAAATAAGCATTATTTAAAGGGTGTTGTCTATTGGTATTTTTGTAATAGTGAAATAAATCTTTATGTTCTAGTCTATGTAGATGACTTAATTATTGAAGGGAATAATATATATTTTAAAGCTTCCTTAAGTGTTTTTTCCATACGAAGGACTTGGGAGTACTAAAATATTTTTTGGGTTGGAGATAGCAAAAATATGCATTCAAAATTATTGAAGACACAAATTTATTAGGTGTAAAGCGTACAAATTTTACAGTGGAACAACTTCCTAAGATAGCATTGGCTTCTAGTACACCTCTCGAAAATCTTGAACCCTATTGAAGATTAATTAGGCGATTAATCTATTTGTGTATGACTAGACCTGATCTTAGTTATTTCATATATATTTAATCTCAATTTATGTAGAAACCTCAAAGTGCATTAAGAGGTAGTCTTAAGGGTTATTAGATATATGAATAAACATTAAGGGCAAATTCTACTATGGTCTCATAGTAAAATGAAACTACATGGATGGTGTAATTTAGAGTTTACAAATTATCCACTTATAAGACGTTCTTTGATTGTTTGGGTGATGCTTTTTGGTTCTTCTCCAATATTTTGGAAAACTAAGAAATAATCAATAGCTTCTCACTTTTTCTATAGAGTTTGAATGTCACTCTATGGCGGCAACTACAAATGACTCAAATAGTTACTTAATGATTCGACTTATTCTAAAGAGTTGTAATTGTATTGTGATAGTCCAACGTTACAAATAACTCAAAATCTAATTTTTCATAAAAAAACAAAACATATTAGTTGATTGTCATTTTGTTCATAGTAAAATAACAGTCAATATCATTTGTTCCTCACATGTTCCAACCAAGGTACAATTAGCAAATACTTTTACAAAAGTCTTGAAAAAACACAAAGTTAGGCATTCAATATCTTCATACTCAAACTTAAGAGATATTGAAATATTATCATGATGACTATTTATTTTATTTTATTTTATTATTGAATAAGAGTTGTATTCTTAAACTAATAAACATTATTTAATGGATATTTTAATGATTGTAATTTTTCATTAATATATATATATATATATATATATATATATATATATATATATATATATATATTTATTGATGACTTAATGAATAAAAGAAAAATAAATTTTCTTATTATAAAACTTATTACCGAATGCATGTGTTTTTTTTTTAATAAACACCATTCAAAATATGATATATTTATATTTCATAATTAATTTATTTTTAATCCAAGCATGTGATATAGTTATCTTTCATAATAAATTTATTTTTAATCCAAGCTTTTAATTATGACATTAGAACATTTTTGTACTATCCCTTTGATCGTTTTTAATAAAATCATATTACTTTGGTTTCATATACTTCTCTCATCATAGTCACTCACATAATCTTCCATATCTTATCACTTTTTATATTCAGACTAAACATACAAAATTGATAAAAATGTTTTAAGATTTGATTATGATATGCTATCATAACTCCTTATATTTATAGCAAAGGTTCTCGAAAAGGTTAGATGTCATCCAATCAGAATAGATTCTCACTAAAGTAATTTCCACCTTCACTCATTTTTTTTTTCACATCTCATTATTTGAACTACTTATCTTTGACACCAATGCTCGCTTGATATTTAAAATATGATATATATTCTTGAATATTTTTGTGCAAAAGATAATTCTCTATTTCATTTAATTTATCGTGCCAAAGATTAATTTTTTTTAACATTTCCTGATCTCCATATTAAATTATTGTCAAACCAACATTTCATATATTATTGAGTCAAGAGTTAAGCTTGCTTTCAAGTTTAACTTAAATTGGTATAAAAAAAGAGAGGGTTCATTTTAATATCATTTTCATATTTCAAACTAGGATGGTATTAAAACCCTTATCAGCTAATAGATAACATTTTGTATGTCTTATTTACTTCTTTTTTTTCTCATTCATGTATCTAATGAAAAGATATATTAAATCAATATACTCATAAAAAGGGAATATATGTTTCGTGCTTAATTATATTTAAAATTTTATGAAAAAAAGGTTTATTTGTTTTTTCTTTTATTTTAAGAAATTACAATAGTGTTTTCTTTTGTTTTAAAATATTTCTATACAGAAAATAATGATTACTGCGTAAATGTTTTTGAAAAATTAACATAGCAAAAAAAAGGGTGAAGTATTTACAGTTACGAAAATAAATGTAGAAATATTATGCCCTGATATATTTATTATATATCACGTATGAATCTTTCTTTATAAGCTAGGTCAATACAGTTAATTAGTTTCTACTGTGTAGTTTTGAAAAGTATAGTGAAAAATAGGTTAAGATATTGAGAAAAAAAAAATCAAAACAATTAATTCTTCATATACATTTATGTTTTGAACTTCATCAAACTTCAGCCAAGTGGGGTGTCCATGATGAACCAAAGACCATGTTCATAATTGCTAGGGTTTCGACTTTATCAGCATCAAGAAATCATTCTATAATTAACTGGAGAGATCACAATACACATTAATATTTGCATTCAACTTTCCTGGTGAATCACAAAATTCTTAGAACGATTCAGTGAAACCTTATATACTATTGTTTTGTCGGCAATTAATAATATACATGTCTCTGTACACAAAAATTATAAAAAGAATGTGAAAGTTGTAAAACAGAAATTAGGGTTCTTGGTTGTATTTGTGATTTTGCATGTTAAAGTTCCTACTAATTCTCATGTCTTGTTTTAAATTTACGTTTGGAAAAATGATAAATTTTGAAGAAAGAAAAAAGAATAATGAAAGATAAATTTGTGTCCTAATATTTTATTTATTTTTATTATAAATATTATCAGACTTTGTGTTCTAATATTTTATTTTTTTAATGTTCCGATTATGAGATCAAGGTTATTTGTTCGTTGTCCTGGATGTGTGTCTTTATCATCGTTTGTAATGAAATTTTGTTTAATCAAATGAAAAGATTATCTGTATAAAGTATTTTGATGTCAAAATTAGTAAAGATATGACCATTTTAATAATAATGATTAATAAATGCAATTATCTAACTTTTTACTTTAAATTTACATTTATAGATTTTAGAATGGATTTTGAATTACTCATAATCTAATCATAACTCAATTGGTACTAATCATTTTTTATAGTAAGTTAATCATCATTAAATCTAATTATTTTTAAGGATGATAGTTCTGTCTAGAAGTCATAGTTATTCGATTTCCAGAATAGTCATTATGGTCATTCTTGTGATATTTTTTATTAGACGATTCGGTTTAAGATTGACAAGATAATCATATGATATCTTTTTCTTAGAATTTTTACGATTGTATTACGTGTAAAAGTTTTATTATTAAGTTAAAAATAATTTAAACATTTCTTTTTTTAATTCATCGGAACAATTTTAAAGATAAAAGTGTGATGAAAAATTGAGTTTTAAAGCATATAATGTTAACCCTGTAACAGAAAACCTGAGATATTTGTAATTGAGCATGTGCATCGGACAATGATATTATTAAAGTCCTCGTGCTACAATAACATGGAAGCATTCTCCATAAGAGAATGTTTTGTTCCATAACTCAAATTAAATTCTAGAGGAATTTACATACAAGTTCTCAAGATCATAGCTAACATTACTTTTTATTTTGGTTAAAGTCCCATTACTATGGTAATTGTAGCTTATTGATTTTGTAATATTGATTAAACTTTCTAAAATCTTTTGTATCGTTAATTTTATAATTAAAATTTTTAAAATCTCGATAATCAACTAGTAGCGTCAATTTAGGCAATTCTTTTACGAATAATGACTTCATAGATGTTGAAACTTATGACCTCATTTGATTAACCCTACAAACCTATAAACGTAATTTGAAATTAATCTTGATTGGGATGAAGCTCATTTCTCTAAAACTCTTATCTTCCATAAACAGATTTGTAATACTACTAGCTACAAGTAGGACGAATATTAATTAAAAATTACTACATTAGTAGATAGCTAGATCACCATTTTCATCATCGCCTAGTGATGAGAACTACCATTATTTCTTTCTATTTTCGATATAAACACACCCAAAGTCTCTTACATTTGCTATAAAAGAACTATGTTTTTAAAGTAAAACATCACAATAAACCAAGGACGTTTTTTTCTATAATGTTTTTATTTATTTTATGCTACTATAGGGTAAGGTTTTTAATGAAGAAAATATTGTGGTTTTAGGACCCACTCTAACTGCATTTTTCGAAATTGCCGCACCACAACGGCACAACACCTAATGGACCTACTTTAATATTAATAGAATTGCAATTAATGCATTAAATCATGGATCGGATCTTTCAACAGAAACCCAACAACTAATTCACTAGTGTCCTTTGCAAAATTCATATCCTCATCAATTTTTCTATCATTATATCAACAAATTGCTCCTAAGTACTAATTTCTCTTCATCCAACAATATACACTTTGATTAGTTTTTTTTTTTTTTCAATAAAATTAGTGCCTTTTAATTAAGTGCAAAAGTGAGTTTTCAAATTCACAACAATTTGTGTAGCAATAACATGTCTACTATAAATAGAAACCTCACTCAAAGCTTACAAATAAATAGCAAGAGATTACTTACAAACCTTGGCAAAATGTCATAGCTAGACAATCAATCACAGTCACATCACAATGCTATATGCAACTCTCTCATAGCATTGCAACAAAAAAACACACTATATAATTTGGTCACACACACTCACTTTCTAGTTATAAATTGCTAAAGGATATTGAGCTATAGCCTAATGTCTCATATTCCCCACCATTAAAGCTACATGTTATCATCAATATTTCAATTCCAAAGATATAAAAAAAGTAAATTTCAGTGGGCGAACTACATGATTGACAAATAATCATATGCATATTTAATTTCTCATGGCTAGATCCCATTTATATAGAACACGGATCCATAGGTTTTGTAGGCAAAACTTTAGACCTAATCTCTAGGTATATAGCAACCTGAGTGGACATGTTTTCAAAGGGATATTGCTAACAGTCTTTGTAATGTATATATAATAGAATGTTTTTTTTCTTCGATCGGGTTAAAAAAAGTACTCAGAAATATGCCTGATATAGCTATTAGGAGCACGACAGTATCTAGCATCAAATCGATCTATATAATTGAAAGAAATAGTCTTAATCATTTAGTTAAGCAAATGAAAAAACAGGGAGCGATCAAGTCAAAGATATTGAATAATTAAACTCAAGAGGACCAAGAAGGTATCCAATGTTTTTTAAGGTTTCATCACTTGCATTATATGCATCTATTGTGGGACATCATCTTACATATTTGTGGGGATACCATGCTTCATGGATTGTGAAAAAGTTAATTAGTATCAATGTTCGTGTCACTTACACGTCTTATTTTGTATTCACAAATAACGAATCTTAAACACCAGCAAAAATCTGTCAAAATTTCAAGATAATCAAAAGATATCCTGTATTTGCAATATCATACACACTGCCAAAGAGAAAATTCAAGATTATTTTCATATATATATATATATGCTTGATAGTGTATATATATAAGTGAATACAATACAGGGATTCACCCCAATGTTAAACTCTTCGTCAACTTCATTCTAAATTCGCATTCGAAATAACAAAATACACTTCTTGAACCAGGGATATGCCTAGATAGTCGATTATGTTCCAACACTGCAGCTGAAGTTATATCCAAGACCTAGCAACAGATTCAGGATTTTGAAACAACTTTGAGATCTGAAATCAATTGAAAAGTGAAACCCAGAAGTTAAATTCGTGCAGCATGGACATATATATGTATATAGATCAGTCACACAATGTTGTTATGAACAACCCCTTTTGGGATAAGACTGTATATAAATATATACATTTCCCTTAAGATGAAAAAAAAAATGTAAAAGAGCAAGAAGATATATAGAGTGTGGCCATGGTGATTGTGAAATGAGTTTGCAGTGTTAGCAGGTAGTGGAAAGACGATGCGATTCTTATGTACGAATGTCACATATACATGTAACAGCACGAAAGAAAAGGACATTCAGATGATGGGAAATGAGAAAAGAAGAAACAAAATTCGTTAGAATAAGACAAAACTTTATGAAGGCATGAGATTTTGGGTTCTAGCTGGTACGCCAATGCAATTTATAAACCACGAGCAGACAAGACTCTAGAAACAGCATCTAATTTTCCCACAACCATGGATCTTGAACCTTTTTCCCCAAGATATTTTTGTATATAATATAGTTATCAAGATAATATTTTCACAAATCTAATTTTAAATTCTCAAATCCCATATCATTGAAGTGGTTACATCTTGTGGAAGCCACAACAAGAGAGTACCATCAAGGAAGGAAGTAAGATCGTGCGGAAAAGCAAACTTGTATACAAGTAAATATATATATTATATGATAATATACAGGCACAAAAAGACATAATTACGAAATGCAGAAACTCTATGGTAGCATTGTCTTGTTGCATGTGAGAGCGACAAAGAGACAATGGATGATGAGAGTGCATTAATTTACCCATTCTTCTACTGTATGCTCTTTCAATGTTCAAAAGAAACAAAACTGAGGTAAAGTGTATGTATTTACTGTTAGTACACAATTTATAACATGTAACTAGATACATACAATTTAGGGTTTTGGATTCCGTGAATTAGGGTTTAATGTGGAGTGAACTTATTCCTGCGTTTTTATATAGAACTGTGTGCTGATGGGATATATGATTGATGAATTTTCATTTTCTCAGTGGTGAAAATTCAAGCAGCAAACACTAACTACAGAGTGTATATATTGTCCAAAAACTACAGCACCCAATTGTTCAATTGTGTCGTTTGTGTGCATATAACAATGTGAATGATTTTCCAAGAAAATCTAGAAATTAGAGAGTAGTGAGGAAGAAAATTTACCAGATGGTCCTGATGAAGGGTAATTATATAGAAGGTATATAATATTACTGCAAAGGCAAGTTTGAGGAGGTGTCTCCGTTGGGCTTGATAATGTTCCTCTTCTTCTTTTTCTTCTTGTAAGGGATTCCTCTAGCCTTAGCTTGAGAATCCCTGACCTCTCTAAGATAGACTCTTATGGCACCACTTGCGAAGGGATTGGTCTCAGGAAGGCCTCCATTTTCTTCATATGCAGCTCTCAATCTTCCAATGAGTGCATCAAGGCTTCCCCAAGCTTGTCTAAGAGGGCAAGTGCAGGGTCCAGGAGGCTCACTTTGCCCAAAGAACAAGCACCCTTGCAAGTGCACTTTGGTTTTCCCAAACTGATCCAAGTAACGAAGGAACTCAAGAACATGGCTGGAACTACACTGAGAAAGTGCCACAGGAGGCCTCTGATTCCTCAAGTACTGTCCAAAAGTGTTCCAATCTCTTCTCTTTTGAGACTCATAGCGACTCAGTGGTAACTGTTGCTGCTGCTGATGCTGATGCTGCTGATGCTGATGCTGCTGCTGCAGCTGCTGATTTTGATGATCATGGTGATGATCATCAGACCCTCCTCCAGAGGGTCTTGATGAGCCTTCTGCTACCTCCTTTCCCTTGGTGGACATGGCTGCTACTGAGAAATCATTTAGTATTTGTTTTTGTGAAGTGTGAAAGGGAAATTTTGGTGGGGAAGAAAAGAAGACAAATAGAAAGACATAAACACAGTGAGACTCAATAGAATAGCAGTGGAAGAAAAAATTATAAAAAAAGCATTAGATATATAAAAAAATTGGAGATCACATCAAAGGGGTAGTGAGGGGACATGGCATGGGACCAATGAAAGTGCTTTAGCCCTTCTTTTTCTTCCTTCCCTACATTATTTCTTGCTTTAATGGTACTATTAGTATTAATCATGCTTTATTTTTATTTTTTATAATTATTGTGCTTCCATCATCAAAGCAATTATTATTGGGTAATTAGCACTAGGGTTAATAACTTGGTGACCATTTAGTCACACTCTAGGTCCTCTACATTGAAGGCCTTGTTTGCCACCTATTGGCAATTTTTAGGGATTATAAGTTAAACTCAATGGCTTCCGTAACCTATTCTATAACACATTTTGACTTGGTTAGGGAGTATGGTATCACATCTCTTTCACTCCCCACAACTTTTCAATCACATCGCCTCGTGCATTTTACTAATATAAGCAAATTTATGCCTCTCATTCAAGACTTTGAACTCAAACACATCAACCATTCTTTTAGCTTATATATCATTTACACAATCCAATTTTAGTTACACTTCCTACCTAGGGCTATTTCACCCTAATAACCCTTTTCATAATCAATTCAAATTACTTTTATTCACCATAAATTATCAATTTTTTTTCCAACTTTCTTTACAAAATTCAAACTTGCATGTTTCTCTAACCGCTTCATTAGAAAAACAAAAATAAAAAAAAAATATTCTTTTTAACAATTTCTTTTAATAATTTTTTTACAACATATATATAATAACATATAATTGATCCGTTTGAAATAAATAGACTAATAAAATAATAACACATAATTTATTGTTAAAATGTTATTAATATATCGGTTTCCAATAATAAACGTGAGCAACCATTTTTAAGTGGAAGAGTGGTAGTAACTTGAACAATTGTTCCTAGTATTCGTCAACCACGCGCTGCTACGCGCACACCCAGAGTTCTTATATATTTTCGTTTTCTTTTAATTAAAAGTCCAAGTATACGTAATTTTGGATTTATTAAACTAGTTTCAAAACTGTGTCAGTAATATCTTCTTAAAAAAATAAGATTTTTTTTTTTCATTCAAGATTTAAGAGGGTTTTAGTAGATTGCAACTTTGACAAGATTTTAACCATACAATTCTTATATAATAATAGTAAAATTAAATTATTTTATCTAAATATAACATTCACATTTTGATGAGATATATACAATAACGAATAAGTTTTTAAATCACAAAGCAGATAGAGAAAATAAAAATACAGAGACATTCTCTTTAAATGTACACATGGTTGAAAATCTAGTTAATCCATCATTGGAATTAGTTATCATTTTTTTAATTAAAGCAAATTAAATATTTTAACAACTATGTATGATGTAATCATGTGATCATTCACAGGTGAGATCTCTCGTCTAACACTTACACATATTTTTTTATGTGAGAGTGAAAAAGTAAGTATTAATTAGTGAGGTTAATCATAAATTATATTGTTAAGATTAATTAAACAGAGAATGCACCTTTTTAAATAATGATGTGACTTCAAGTAATATTTAAATTTAGTCATTATGGTAGTCAAGATTTGTTCCTCTAACTTCGACATTAGATAATGTCTCACTTGTAAAAATAATCCTATCAACACCACAGATACATTAAAGTTTATCTATAAAATGTTAACAATTTTGGTTATATATAGCAAATTAAATCATTAAGTGTGTCATAAATATTATAATTTATTAGTTAATTTATTAAAATAATCTAATTAATTAAATTATGGTAAGAACATTTATGTTATTAAAAATTTTCCGTATATAAAAATTATAAGTAATATTTTAATTTATTGAAAAGTTAAATTAAAATATTAAAACTTAAAAAAAGGTAATTAGTAGAAGTTACATGGTTCTTATATGTACAAGTAATTACACTGTTTTTGTCTCTCTCTTTTTCATCCTTATTAGAATAAAAAATCTAAGTATGCTCTACGGTTAAAAGATTAAATATCAATTAATTTACTTTGTTTCCAATAACCAACCTAAATACATTTTCGTTTTTTGTTCTAATCGAATTAGAAATTGTTTTATTTGTATAAAAGTTTATTGCTCATTAATAATTTATATTCATGATACATAGAATTATATATTGATTATCTTCATTAAATAGACTACTTTCAACCTTTTCGTGTATAATTTATTGATTATAACTACTATTTCACCAATCAACTTCAATTTATAACATATATACATTTAAAAATATGATTAGATATAGGAGCCAAAAGTTATATACTTGTAATAAGTATTTATTTTATTTAAGAATTGATTGTAAGCATTAGATATAATTGAAATAATGTCACATGGTTTAATGGGGTATTTATTAACTGTGTATTTTCCAATAATTTATTTCCTTGAAGTCAAAATAGAGAAATAGTGATTAAAGGCTTTTTCTATTCAATATTTATGATATGTAATGTTATTTTTAATTATTTAGTTACTTTTAATTTTTTTATTTTTAATTATATTTTTCCATTATTGATTATTTTTTTTATTCATATAATGGCAAAACCCTTTTTCTAAGTACTTATGTAATAATATATCTGAATGTTCCACGTTTGTGTAAATAATTTTCTAATACACATACAAAAAATAAGTTATTCAATTTTACTTATGCTCTGTTCGCTTTGAGGTGATACACTGTACAGAACGATTTGTGCAGACAGATTTGCGATTAATTTTGTGTTCGTTTTCATGGATTAGCGTAGATTTGTGCGAATGGATTTGGAGGATGTTGGAAGTCTCACATCGACTAGAAATAAGACCAATTTATAATATATAAGTGAGGTGCAGACCTCACTTTAGAAGCCGATTTTGTGGGGTTGAGTTAGGCCTAAAACCCACTTCTAACATGGTATCAGGGCTATGGTTAGAGCCTATCCTAACGATATTTGTTGGGCATATTGTTCCACTCGCTATTGGGTCGTTATCGGACCACCCATTAATTTCTACTATCACGCTGTAATAAAAATATTTATTCTAATTATGAAACTTGGGTACTTTTAATAATAATATATATTAATAATAAATATAATAATAATAATAAAACTAATAATAATAATTATTATAATATTATTATTATTATTATTTCAATTTACTAAATTATAATTTTTTTACATTTTAAAAAATAAATTTTATTTTTTTCTTCTAATATTATTTTTATAATTATATATAACATAATACTTATCATCTTATATTATTTTTATTACTAAGGGTATTTTGGTAATCTTCAATTTTTATCAATTAAACAATTTTTTTTATATGTCACATCAATCAAATCCTACACTAATTCTCACACACTTTACTTCCAAATTCATCTTCATTTACCTTCAAATTCATTCAAAAAAACAACAATTAATTCACCTCCAAATCCTCTTAAATCCCTCCATTCACTCTCCCTCAATTCCTCTCCCTCAAGATAACACACCCTTAAATTCTTTATTCAAACATGTACTTACTTTTTGCACCACACCAATTCTATTAGCATTGCTATTAAAGAAAATGAAACTTTTTATATACTCTTTCTTAGTCACACTTATGTCTTGTTATGGACTTTCATTAAATCAAAATAATTTATTTACACTTTAATTATTTGAGTAACTAAAGGTAATTTTTAGTGTTCATTATTATTTCAACGTATACTACAATCTCTTCCTTGAACCTAAGTTTAACGAGGTACATATAAATTATCAGTAAAATAAACATGTTGCTAGTTTAAACTAATTTATAATATTCAATATTTAAAAATTAAAAACATTATATATATATATATATATATATATATATATATATATATATTACTATTTTAATGGATAAAGCTTACCTATTTTACCATAAGTTTTTTCAATCATAAATAAATTAAAGATTTTTTCCAATAAAAAACTTGTGAATAGTAACTATAAGTTTAACCATAAATAATAGTTTACTATAATCACATTTAAAGTTTAACACTACTAATATATATTTTACATTATTTTATAATGTAAGTTTTTTTTTTTTTAATTTATAAGTTATTTTCATTCAGTGCATATATGCATTTCAAAAGCACAAAAGTCAAATTTACATGCACTTTTCAACAATTTATTTAATGGTATAATCTTATGGCTGAAGATTATATATATATATATATATATATATATATATATATATATATATATATATATATATATATATATATATATATATATATATAGGAAGCTATGAAGTTGCTAAAATCTTAACCAATTATAACAATCATACTTTATTAACATCTCTTTCTCTTAAAAAAAGCAGTACATTTCCTTATATAGAGGTCATTTATTTCAATGACAACCTTCATCCATCGTTATAACAAGTAAAGAATATATATCAACTATTACTTTTCCTAATTAAGTTTATAAAAAATAGTTAATATGAATTAAAAAAAAAAGTATTCAGATTATATATCTTCAATCTTAACTCCTAAACAGTATAAAACTATTGAGTGTAAATAACAAGGTTTGAATTAATTTTCACAAAGTAATAACTATAGTTACTTAGGCTAAGATTCCAATAATCGACCGAGCAATTAAGAATATTATTAGTTACTTAGAAATTATTTGATTTTGACTCTTGCAGCAGAGAGGATGTGGACACATAATGTTTTAAAATTGGTCAATTGACCTAAAAGAATTATTTTATGATTAATTAAAAACTTAGTGAAAGTTAAAAATTGGCATGCCCACTAAAAACTGCTTAAGACTAATCTGTATCTAACACCATAATAATATATATTAATATAATTTTGCTGCAGCAGCATCACCAAATTGTCCATTCATGTGTCTTAACGATATGTGATTGAGCACTAATACTAAAAAATAATAATATCTAAAAATTGCATCGATGGTGGTTTTGTTGTTTCCACCATCTTTCCTACACTTGGACTTTACATGGAAACGTGTAAAGCAACCATAGCATTTTGGAAAATACACTTTTCGAACTTGTTTCCATTATTCTAGCAACAAGTCAAATTGTCCATAGTCTAGTATATATGTTACAACAAACTAGTCCTTGCATGCCTGTGACTATCACCAACCTTCACATATCTCTTTATTCCTTTCCCTTTTAATTTTCATGCATTTATAAAATTACTTTCTTCACTCTATCTCTTTCATTTCTTAACCATTAGCCTTCTACACCAACCCAATGTGTACATTCTTCATTAACTTATATATGGGCTAAACAAATTGTTCATCCAACTCGTTACAATCTACAGATTAGCCCATTACCCTACTTTTTATTTCTTTCTTTCCTCTAAATTATTACTTCAAAACTAATCAACATTTCCAACCCCTTTGTACAAAACTCACTAACACTAAATTCACCTATTACATCTCTAATAAATTTATATCTTACCCATAACAACCAAACATAAAAAATAGTTACTACTATAATTGTAAATAATTCTAAATAAATTATATCTCAACTCCTGGTAACATATGTAAATTTTGGGTTAAATATGTGTTTTGGTCCTCATATTTGTACCCAAATCTCAACTGGGTTCTCATTTTTTTTTGTCTCAATTGAATCCAAATACTTGTTAATTTGAAGCAATAAAGCCCTATCTGTTAACTTTCGAGTAATGCCGAATGACGTGGATCAGACATTAGTTGGTCATTTATGGTGATTGAATTACATGGAAATTTTATTTAAAAAAGTAGTTATTAATATGGATATTTATATTTAGGGATTTTTTTACTGAAGGGGATTAGGGATTTGTATCTACTATATTAGGGATTTAACATGGGGAATGAGTGAAAATTGGGGATTTTATTTCGCAAGAACAAGAAGACGAACACAATCACGTGGAGCTGCAGGTACCAAAGTGAAAGTTTACGGCAGTTAAGGTTAGTATGATGTGTGTTATCTTTATGCGTTGTGGTCCCATTTTGTTTCATTTAGGCGGATGTACTGATATTGCGTTCTTGATGCGTTTTGGTCCTGATTTTGTTGTAGTATGTTTATAACATGTGTGTGCTATCTTCTTTCTCTGTTGCTCTGTGATGGGTCCCCAATTTGGTATTTTATTGTATGATGGGGCCCGATTTTGCATCTTGAAATGTGTACTTACTGCAGACATTGTGGTCCCAAAATTTAATTTTTCAAATTGTATAGAACTAGTGGTCCCCTTTTCTGTGTGAGTGTTTCCGTAGTGGGGATGTTAGTTTGTTCCCCTGTCCCCTTTAAGTGTGAGTGTTTCCTTACTGATTAGGTAGTGTAATAATAATTTATTTCCCCCATGACTTACAGGTCTTTAAATCTTGTGCTTCATAGATAAAATACCATGGTTGATGAACGTATTAAAGTTTTGGTTCACCATACTGGCCATTTGTTACACTAGATAATGAAAATTTAAAATTTGATGGTGAGATCACAAAATGGTCTTGTAATCCAGACCTGTGGAGCTATTTTGGAATATTAGCTTCAGTGAAACAATTAGGCCATATTAACATAAAAGAACTTTGGTACAGTTTAGGAGGTGCTTCAGTAGTGCCAGATAGGTTAGAATTATTGACTGATGATAGGGGTGTCATGCATATGCTGAATATTGCAAGGTTATATGATGAAGTTCATTTGTACGTGGTTCATAATACCATGGAACCAGACATAATAGAAATGATTGATTGGGTTGATGGTGATGTTAATGATGAAGTTGATGTTGCCAAAGAAGTGGAGGATGGTGAGGGTGAAGTTGGTAGAGAAATGAAGGATGGTGAGGGTGAAGTTCAACACCAACTTGGAACACAAATGGAGGACATTAAGGGTCATGGTGATGGTGAACAAGTTGGTAGAGAAATGGAGGATGGTGAGGGTGACGTTCAGCCTGAAGTTGGAACACAAATGGAGGAGGTTCAGGGTCATGATGATGGTGAACAAGTTGATAGAGAAATGGAGGAGGGAGAGGGTGAGGTTCAGCCTGAAGTTGAAGCACAAATCAAGGATGTTCAGGGTGATGGTGATGATGAACAAGTTGGTAAAGAAATGGAGGATGGTGAGGGTGACGTTCAACCTGAAGTTGCTAAAGAGATTGAAAATGGAGATGATGGTGAAGTACAGAATGTAGAGGAGGTTGAAGTACATGATTTTGAGCTACAGGATGTACAAGAAGATGAGGATGAGGGTGGAGATGATGGTGATGATGAGGATGGACATGATGCTGGAGATGATGTTGACGATGGGGATAAGGATGTAAACGATGGTGAAAATGTAGATGACTGTATGAGTGAAGAAAGTGAAAGTCTAGTTGATGTGAGGGTTGAATGTGAAGGACAACCTTGCAGTCCAAAAGGTGAATGTTCAAGTGATAATGATTCCATGCATGATGTTCGTAGGTTGTCTGACATTGAGTGGGTGTTAGATGAGTTGGATAGTGGTCCAGATAGTGAGAACGATGATGCTTCCATTCCCAAAGCTTTGTTCCCCGCATTTACTATGCCTAAAAGTTTGGGGGAATATAAATGGGAAGTAGGAACCTATTTCACTCAGAAAAAGGAATTCACTGATGCAATTAGGACATATGCACTAAGTAATGGTAGGAATTTAAAATTCATTAAGAAGGACAAGAGGAGGGTTACTATAAAATGTTTGGGGGGCAATGGGAATTGCAAATGGTATGCTTATTGTGCCTATATGTGTGGTGGCAAGTCATGGAAGTTAAGAAAAGTTATTGATGATCACACCTGTAGTAGGGATTTCAATGTGAAGTTGATAAGTACCAAATGGTTGAGTGAAAGGTTGGAAAAAACTGTCAGAGAGAACCCTAATATTAAGGTCATGGACATTAGGGACAAATTGAGTAGGAAATGGAATGTAGGAATCTCTAGAAATATGGCTTTTAGGGCAAGAACCACGACAAAATATACTATTGAGGGGTCATTCAAAGAACAATTCAGAAGACTCCATGATTATAATCATGAGCTTCTGCAAAGAAATCCAGGTTCAACAGTCCAAATAAAGGTTGAAAAGCAAAATGGTAAGTGTATTTTTAATAGAATTTACATATGCTTGAAGGCCTGCAAACTTAGCTTCATTAGTAGTAGACCCATTATTGGGTTGGATGGATGTTTTTTAAAAGGCAAGTATGGAGGGGAGTTACTAACAGCAGTTGGAAGAGATGGAAATGAACAAATTTTGCCCATTGCATATGTTGTTGTTGAGGTTGAAAACAAAGACTCCTGGACTTGGTTCTTGGACCTTCTCATTCAGGACCTTGGTAGGGAAGATGCTTGTTCATCATTCACATTCATTTCAGACCAACAAAAGGTCAGTCAGTCAATCAAATCAAATGTTAAGTACATAATATTTCACATATAACTTAGCTCATTGTAAACATTATAAATGTCAGGGACTTTTTCATGCTCTTCAAGATCTTCTACCTGGTGTAGACCAAAGATATTGTGATAGACATTTGTATTCGAACTTCAAAAAGCAATATCCTGGAAAAAACCTTAAACGTCTCATGTGGAGTGCTGCAACAGCCACATAGCCACAACTATAGGAGTCTGAAATGAGAAAAATTAAAGAGGTCAATGTAGACGCATTTAAATACTTGATTGCAATTCCACCTAGGTATGTAAACTTTGTTCCTCATACTTTAAATTTATTGTTATATATAGTTTGAAGGAATATATTTACTAATATATTCATCTTGCAGGTATTGGTCAAGATCTAGATTCACCCCTACATCATAGTGTGACACTCTTGTCAACAACATGTGTGAGGGCTTCAATAGTGTGCTACTTCATACTAGGTCTAAGCCTATTATATCCATGTTAGAAGACATTAGGGTTTATATTATGAAGCGATGGGCTACCAACAGGAATAAAATGACATTATATCAAGGTTCTATGTGCCCTAAGGTTCTCAACAGATTTCAAAAGCAGTCATGGTTAACAAGATATTGGTTACTAAGGTAAGTATAATCATACAATTAAATTTGTCTTCACTTTATCTCTACTTTGTTGGTAACTGTGTTGTCATTTTCCATTGATGGCAAGTGGTCATCAGACCAATTATTTGAAGTCATACACATTTCACAATTTGGGGAGCAATTTGTTGTCAATCTTGAGAACAAAGACTGCAGTTGTAGAAGATGGTTAATCAGTGGCATTGCTTGCACTCATGCCATCACTGCAATGAAGTTCTTGAATTTAAATGTATAAGACTACATTGGGAATTGGTTTAGGAAGTCTACTTATGAAGAGACCTACAACAACATCACGTATGGTATTACTTGTGCACTTTCTTTAACTTATTCTGTATTACCAAAGGAAATATAACAAATAAGAAGAAGAATGACAATATTAAACACTAACAAGTCACCTTTATAAATAAAACAGACAATAATCAACCGTCCACTAACAATAATCAACCTTCCACTAACAAATCAACCTAGTTTCATCAACATTGATATCACAATGACATTACAAACACATAAAATAATCACCATCCCCGTTAACAACTTCAAACACTTTTCCAGACTAACAACAGTTTTCTGTAAACATGTTATTTTCAGTTTTTCAACATCTCTCTCTTCCATCTTCATCAACATTTGCTCCATCTTCAATAAACTTCCACCCAATTCTTTATTTCTTCCACTTTCTTCTATAGTGACGACATTTCCTTCATGAATCACATCTTCAGTGCACCAGTGAAAGAAATTACATCCAAAAGAACAATCTTCACTCCCACCCTGTCCAAGAAGAAAACACATTTCGTAAACGCAATCTTGACCCCCACCCTCTGGAACAAAAAAAAAAACACAGTAAAAGTCAGATTATTGCATCTATTAAACTTACCTTGAACTTGGGACATCCCCAAGATCTTTTGCCTTTGTTCTTTGGGGTTCTTTCAATGCGGAATACTGCATTCTCCCCACAGAAGCACGTGGGTTTTACACCCAGCCTGCTCACACTACCACAACTTCATTGAAACACCGAACCCAAGCATTTGCAAGAAGAAGATGAAGCAGACATTTGATGACCTCAAGTAAAAACACTGCTTCCACAACTTTGTCTCCAGCACTCTTCGTGAAATTGCTCAAGGTTGATTTAAATATTAGGGCTTAGGGCTATCAACATAAAAACTTTAGTTGTCCACGTGGAATGTTTCATTATACAAAACAACACCCAATCAACTTAATACATATTGTCACGCATATAAAAATATTTACAGCTTACCTTATGCAGACAGCGTTACTCGAAAGTTAATGGAGAGGACTTTATTGCTTCAGATTAACAAGTATTTGGATTCAATTGGGACCAAAAAAACGAGGACCCAGTTGAGATTTGGGTACAAATATGATGACCAAAACACATATTTAACCTAAATTTTGATATTTAAAATACAACAAAAAATTATATTTGATTAGAATGCATTAGACATAAATTTACATTTGACCTCAGAAGTTATAATTAGAAATATAAGTATAAGTTTTCAAGTCTTATATTGTGTGAAGTTAAAAAAATTAGACATCATACAAGAAATAAAATTTATAAACTTATTGTCAAATAATGACAACTTATGATCATGAGCGAGAAGCGCATTGACTCCCAATTTTTTTAATATATAAATAAAATTATTTATTTAATATATATATATATATATATATATATATATATGACACTTCAAAATTTTTATTTGCTCATAAAAAAATTGATATTCTTAAAATGTTTTTAAAAAATCTTGGACTAAGCAGGAGGTGGTGTCAATTTAATGTAAGCTAAACTTATCTTTCACTTATATTTTTCTAACACATCTTACTCCAAAGACATTTAGTTATTAAGTTACATTTTCAACATATTTTAAAGAAAACTTATAAATATATCTTACTAACTTATTCATTATACAGGTTCGGTTAAAAACTAGACTTTAAACATAAGTTAACTTCACAAAATCGACTTGCAACATGAGGTTTGAATCCACTTATATACTATACATTGGTCTTATCTCTAGTCAATATGAGACTTCTAATACACCCCCTCACATCCAGGTACATATATCTCGAGCGTGTGGTTACATATTAATGGATGATCTGATAACGACCCGATAACGGATGGAAGAATATGTCCAACAAATAACAAATCTCATTAGGATAGACTCTAACAATGATTATCATACCATGTTAAGAAACTGACTTTAAACCTAATTCAATTCTATAAAACCGACTTGTAAGGTAAATTTTTATATCCATTTATATACTATAAATTGACCTCTAGTTGATATGAAATTTCCAACAAATTCTAAAATATATTAATAAAAATAAGTTTTAATGAAAATTTTCTCCGTATATAATAGAATGTAACAACTTAAAAAGAAAACTTTAAAACAAAAGGATTTTCATGAGTATAATAGAAAGTTATTGGCTAAATAAAACAATGTTACAAAAGAAAGAACAAAATCAATTAAGGTAAAATAGTGAACAATAGTACATTGACAATTCTCCTTTGAAACTCATCCAAGATAAAAATTCATGAAAAAAAAGTTTCATTTCAAGATAATCAAAATTCTCATAAATATAGTTTAACTAGTATTTTGACTCGTGCAGCACACGAAATTATTTTAGAAATGAATGAATTTTATGTTTTTTACTAATTGAAAAAAAAAATTAAGAAGTTAAAAATCCATATTATTTTTCAAATAGTGTAATAGATATGATATAAAATAAGAGACATCAATTTTATAATGTTTTTAAGTGCGTGCAACATTTTTTAACATCTACGATTATGACAACGCTAATTATTGTGATTACTATTTTGTCCAATATGAAGTTTCAACTTTAACTTTTTGAACATCTATGCATGTATTTATTATGAACATCCATACAAAATTGCTTATTGAATTACATTAATTTTAAGGCCAGTATAATCTGCACATATAGAACCGATACTACTTTATTAGATTTAAAATGGGATTGAAAAAAAAATAAAAGAATATAATACAATAATTGAAAAATAATTGGAATAGTGTTAAATTAATTTGTATATCTCTTATTAAAGATTTTCAAATATTTCTTGTAATCCACATTTGTAATTGTAGTGGTTACATTTCCATCTTCGTCTAGAATTAGTATTTTCAATATTTTTTGTTTTTACTCTAGAAAGATGTTCATGAGTGAATACGGGAGGAGGAAGATAAACTCCAACTTTAAAAAGAGTTTGTCCTTGACTTTTGTTTATTGTCATGTCAAAGCATGGACATATAGGAAATTGTTTCCTTTGAAACTTGAAAGGCATGCTGAAATCAAAAGGAAGTCAAGTTCATTCTTGATATGAATATTTTATGACCAATATTTTTGCATGTATTAGCATAGTAGAGATAACATTCTTTACCAAGTCAATGAATTGCAACCTTGTACCATTACAAAGATCATTTGCTTGATCAATGTTTCTTAAAAGCATGATAGGTACACCAACTTTCAATTTAATTATATGATTGGGAATCCTTAAGTATTAATATCATTAAGAAACTCTAAAGTATGTCTGAACTTAAATAAGTTTGTTCTTCATTAAGTATCAAAGATAAAATGAACTCATTTACTTGTTCAAGAGAGTGATTTGTAAAATAAAGTATAGCTCCATCATCAAAAAAATCACGATTCATGATATTATTAATAGACCAGGATAAATAAAGTTCACTAAAGAAAGTAGATGTGTTTTAGATTCTTGAATTAAAAGATCTGATGGTATACAAATGTTGCATTTACCATTTTCATTCAAATTAGTATGTCCATCACCAATTTGTAGAATCCAATAAGTAAATTCTTTTATAACTCTTGCACTTTAATTAGAAATTACACTCTTAATCTAATGTTGTTTGAAAGCTTTAAAGTTGAGTTATCTTGTCATAATCAAAGTAGTTTATTAATTTTTCACAATATCAAATCTTGATCCATTTTTTACAATAGACAAAATTTGTCTAAAATCATCTCTGAACACCCTAACTTTTCCAACAAATAGTCTTTCAATATTATCTTTAATTTTAGCTCTCATAATATCTCTCAAGATTTTATCAAAAACTTCAAAACATAACTTGTTCATCATAAGTGTTTCATCCCATATAATCAATTTTGTTTCCATCTACACTTACATGAAAGTCAATGCTTTGAGAAACTGATCTTTTTCGAAAAAGTCTATATAAAGAAGATTACATGAAGAGAAGATAAGAAGAAACAAGAATTATTATTGCTTACTCTTATGTTGTCAATTTTCTCTAAAGCTTGCATCATTTATCACTCCTTAAAAAAGAAAATATTAATTACAAGTTTTCAAATATTCTTTGTATTGAAAATTTATCCTCTCTACGAGAGGTATCATCTATATTGTCTTATAAAAACACTTTGTTGTTTTTGTAGATTCAGAAGTGAATTAAAATACTTTTTTGTTTAACTCAGCAAAGTTAAACGATGTAGTCAATTGGACTAGTGTAAAACCAGGAGTGGTAATACTTCTTTGTAAATCAGGAGTAGTGAAACTCGTTTGTAATCGTTTTATGAAATAATTGTACGTAGCTCAGTTTGGTGTGGACCAATATTAAAAAAGTCTTCATCCATATTTTCGTTTTAAAAGCTTTCTAAATGTTCCTAAAAATCTTTTAAAAGAAGACAACAATTGATGTTTGTTCATGCACTATTAGATGTTGTTGAAAGGAGGAGTCTAGCTTCAATACATTTTTGTTTTTGATGATGAATAGGTTTAAATGATTAGAAATGGTTTTAATCATTTTTGCATAACAAAATGGCATAACAAATGTTTTAAATTATTATCATGTTAGTGCTAGATGTTTTAATCCATTCATGGTTAGTGAAATATATTAGATTAAGCCAGAACTTTAGAAAGCTAAATTGGAGCAAATCACTATGTTATAATCGATTACATAAGTTACATAACCGATTAAAATAGAGAGATGTGTGTAATCTATTATATAAGTAACATAATCTGTTAAGAAAGACAAATGAATGACTAACTAGGCTAAATGACAATATAATCAATTACATAAGTTTTATAATCGATTAAAATTGAAAGCAAGGTCTAATTGATTATACAGGGAGTCTAATATGTTAAGTCTATTAAAAGAAGCAATTGTAGGCATAAGTGTTGAAATAATCAATTATACATGTGCAACAATCTGTTGAAACAGAGGCAAAAGCATAATAGATTATGTTAATAATATAATCGATTAAACAGCGTCAGGACTTGAATTTTCTATATAAACCTGACTCGACACTTGTTTCAATAACGCTTTAATTTTTAAATACTAATATACTTTTTGAGTTTTGTGTATAGGGTCTCTCGAGAATGATTCTTGGAGGATTTCATGCTTCATTGGTGATCATACATTCAAAGATTCATTCAAGATCAAGTAGACTACATTGTTGCTAATAAATCTGCACTTGAAGAGTATGTTCTGATCAGTGTTTCATTGTTTCTGCATTGTGTAGCACCTGTGCGAGTAAGCCAAGTTAGAGATTGAAGGTGTTCATCTCTTGTATTGGGTGAGAGTCAGTGTTTTCGTCTCTTATTTATGTTGTAATCTGATTTGAGAGTGATGAGGATAGCAATTGAGAGTTTCATTGTATTCTCAACTCAAATTTAATTTAGTGGAAAGCCTCTCAACTTAGGTTTTTGGGAGAAGACTACATGTAGGCTTTTGATAATCCGAACGAGTATAAATCTTAATGTTCTTTGATCTTTATTTTACATTTTCTTTACTTAGTTGATTCATTTAATCTTTGGGTATTGATTTCAAGTTTTCAAGTTTTCAAGAACTCGTTAAAGGTTTGAAAAAGGTTTTCGAAAAAGAATTAAATCCAATTCACCCCTTCCCCTCGCCCCCACCCCTCTTTGATTGAGATATAAGGCTCCCTATTTCTAACAGATGTCAATTGATGTCGAACTATACCATAAACAATGTCAAATGACATTTGTTAGTACATTAACAAACACCAATTGTTGCCCATTTTTTGTTAGAAGGAACACCAATTGGACATTAGTGTGTTCTACAGTCTGTCATCGACACACTATCTTCAATTGACGTCGGACTTCCCGATGTCTTTGAACATTTGTTTTCATTTTTTATGTCAATTTGACGTCTCTAGATAAGACATCAAAATGTTTTCTAACGTTAAGTATCGAAAATAACGAAAATCAAAAGTCATTCTTGTAATAGTGATTTCATTATTCAAGGATTCATTTTAAAAAAAGAGTTATGCTTTTGTTCTACCAAATCCAAAATTTGACATGATAGTTTTAGACTAAGTCCCTTAGAAATGATTTTATGATTGAGAAAACTCTTGTTCAATATTGCATATTTTTTCATAAAGCATTCATTTAATCATTCACCACTTTCAAATTTACATTTTTAAAAGTGATAGTTATTAAGAGATTTTCAATCTATAATTCTCACATAGAGATAAATACGTCTCCAATATTAGATATTAATAAGTGGAGTTAAAAGCTCTTTTTGGTCCCAATTTTGGTTGGGAAAATTTGAAATGGTCCTCATGACTTTTTTGTGTTCAATTTAGTCCCAAAGAACGTATTTGGTGTTCAATTAAGTCATTTTCACTAACTCTGTCTAAATTGATAACGGCGAGTTGTCCAGATGTGTAACTGCATTTGCTGAGTTGGAGTCCTTTGTGGCATTGTCTGTTGAAATTAGGATTTTTTAAAATGTATTTCTGATTAGGGTTATTATTTTGGGAATAATGAAGTTTAAGCCTCGATGCCTTTGTTCACCTCTAATCACCAAAACTCCAAGTTCACTTACCTACAAGACCAGGATACCTAACACAAAGTAGGCTCTATTCCCAGTTGAGAATTTCGACCATTAGAAACCTGAATCTGCCATTCCATTTAATTGAACGAACATCAAGATTACACTTACTCATTTCCTAACTTCCAATAATGAAATCAACCCAAATAAAGCAACAAAGGAATGAGAGGATTGGTCATCAACCATCAATAACGACACTCAAGTCGCCATTGATGGTGTTGTCTAGTGGCTAGGGTTAGGGCGTCGAGAGCCATTGTAGTTGGTGAGGAAGAAGGGCTGAGCCGCGGTGGAGGGTTTTCCTTTCGTTGTAGACGTCGGCGGTGGCCTTGGGAGGAGTCACGGAGGGCGTTTCCTTGCGAAGACGAGTTCGGAGGTGGAGCCTGACGCTGTGGCTGGCTGTGGTGCCGGTAACACCTATTGTCGCCGGTGAGCTCGAGACTTGTGAAAGCAGGTGGTTTTGGTGGCGCCTTGACCTGCGACGTGCGGTGGCCGACGTCGTTCTCGAAAAAGGAGGGGTTTTCTCCCTCGCGCGAAGAGGAAAGAAAAGGAAGGTGGAGCGATGGCCGGCGACGGGACCAACGGTGAGCGGTGGATCTGACGACGGCTTGGACGGCGACTGGTGGCGGCCAACGGCAGCCTTGGTGACGTGTGGTGTCGCCGGCAACGTTATTCGCCGCGAGGGAGGGAAACGAATTTATTCCTAAAATAATAACCCTAATCAGATTGGAGGATGATACTTAACTTTAATTTATTCCTAAAATAATAACCTTAATCAGAAATACAATTTAAAAAATCCTAATTCAAACAGACAATGCCACAAAGGACTCTAACTCAGCAAAAAAATGACACCTCACAATGCAGTTACACATCTGGACAACTCGCCGTTATCAATTTAGACGGAGTTAGTGAAAAGGACTTAATTGAACACCAAATACATTCTTCGAGACTAAATTGAACACAAAAAAAAATATGGGGACCATTTCGAATTTTCCCAACCAAAACTGGGACTAAAAAGAACTTTTAACCTAATAAGTGGTTATCAGTATAATAGTAAGTGACTTGATAGACCTTACAAATCACAAACTTTATTAGGGTAACTTTTGAATGATTATAATACATCTAGAATTTTTTATATATTGTAAATTTTTCTTATATCTAGTTAATGTCAGATTTTAAATATCTTTTCATCAAAACTCACTAAATAAAGAAAATTTAAAGGACATTTTAGATTAATTGTAATATAGTTATTTTACATTTTCACATTTTTTAAAAAATTTTAATCTAATTAAGTGTACAGGCTCTCTATCATAAAATATAGTCTTTATTAAATTCTATTGATTATTTCTTAAAGTTGGCTCAATTCTTTCTTAAATTTGGAGTTTAATTGGGTTTACAATAGTTATGATATTGATTACAAATTATAACAACAACTTAGTAATTGCAATTATAATATCAGTGATGAATATGGTTACAACAATCATTATGATTATAGTAACCGTGATCACGGTGATACAAAGTTAATGATAATTTTAAAGTTCTCGACCATGAAAATTACACATTTTAGAACATTCAAATCTTTTTAAGAATTGATGGTTATTCGATGAAAATTTTTAAAAAGTTAATAAGTACACGAAGTTTTAATTTAAATTTTAAGCATTTTAATATAATTCTTCCATTTTAATTTAAAAGTTGAGCTTGATTATTTTCACTCGAACATAAAAATATCATCCTAATATACAACATGTTTAGATGAGAATAAAAATGATCCTATTATAACTTTTTAAAGTTAAATAAAAAAACTATACACGATTAAGAGATTCAATTAAATACTATTACTAGTAGTATATCTCAAGTATCGTTAACAACAATATTACTTTTATATAGTGACCGACATCATCACCACATGATGACAATAATAGTTATTGTTAGTACCATCATGGCTTTAAGTGTCTCTTAATCTGAAAATTTTTATTTTTAATTCTGGGGACTAATATTAGATTTTTTTCCCCTCAAATAATATTATTTTAAATAATATTTACCCAAATAGATCTATAGTTAATTTATTTTTGGAAATAAACCTATAATGTAGCAATAAATAATTTGATTTTTGAGAAGTCAAATTTTCGTTTGTATTTATCATAAAAAAAAAAACTTATTTATGGAATTTGGTTCGAGAAGATTTATTAATAAATCATTTGAAAATTTATTACAAAATCATTATAAACATCACTATCAACTATGTTGATATCTCAAAGTTCATCAATATTTTGTCAAATTTATTAAAAATAAAAAACAAAATAAAAGAATACTAATTGTAGTATAGTGGACAGTCGGTCGATCAGGAACACAGTTCAATGGGAAGGAAGATTAAAGGGTGATCGGTCGGTGAAACCGATGGAGTCTAGTTGAAATGTTGACAACGAAAGAGCATTAAAGGGAGCATTAAAAGGTAGTTAGTGGCATCAGAAACAGCATAAATGGTCTTAATGGGCGAATATTGCATAAGGAGAAATGAAATATATGGTATTAATGAGCAGTTAATGTTAATTATTGAAAATAATGTCTATAAATGTAGTGTTAATAACTAGGTAAAAGCACTTTTGCCCCATATATTCATTTTGACCTTCTTGAGACCAAAGGTAGGAATGTTTCTTGCAAGTCACCACCAATCGGTATTGTAGAGGATCTATTACACCATAACACTTGAATGAGTAGCGGAGCAAAGAGAGTCAGCAATCTCAGACCTTACAACCAAAACACAAATCATGGAAAATTATATTAAATCTATGATAAAATTTATACTTCACAAAGCATGTATAAACCATAATAAACTATATATATTATAAAAAAAAGAATATAGTTTGTTGGGAACTAAATTTTGATCTACGACTATTAAATTTTCTTCTCCTTTAGTAGAAAACGATATTAAAAAAAATTTACAAGACCATACCTAATTTTAGATAGGTCTTATCATTAAAAATATCAAAACACACTTTGAAAATTTGTTTTCTAATAATCAAATAAATTGGTACTGTTATTATTAGAAATGACAAATAAACTTGACTTTATGGGTATTTTCCATACATATACTTATTTTGGTGAGAAATTCATGTATTGATTGAGTATAAGTATGTGTATAGTAATACCAATTTTTTCAACTATGTATGGGAGATATGTGCATATCAATCCTGTCTCATTCCTATATCGATCTTATAGTACTCATCTCATTCTGTTTAAATTATTAAAATATTCATCGTTTATTAAATAATTTAAAGAATATAATATATATATATATATATATATATATATATATATATATATATATTAGTTTTTAGTTTTTTAAAAATTATTCTTTTACTTCACAATTTTTTTTTCTTTTTTCTAATTGTTTGACTAGTTTTATATCTATAAAATCCACTTACATATTTTTCATCTTATCATACACATATATTTCATTTTGTTTAAATTATTCAAATATTCATCGTTTATTAAGTAATCTAAAGAATATATATATATATATATATATATATATATATATATATATATATATATATTTATATATATATATATATATATTTAGTTTTTTAAAAAATATTCTTTCACTACACATTTTTTTTCTTTTTTCTAATTGTTTGACTAGTTTTATATCTATAAAATTCACTCATATTTTTTCATCTTATTCATACTTACAATAATTAAAACCATCACTGAGAAGTTTCTCCTTGGAACACTCTTTCATACCTTTGAAACCATTGAGATCACTTCACATTCATATAGTACACCAATACATGAGACTACCAATCATATATTAAAGAAATACAAACACCCATACAAGTCACTAGAAATCACACAATAACATAATTTCTTCATGGCATGTTGATACTCACATTTAGGTAAGGAAAAAAACTTTGAAACCCTCACCAACAACTATGGAAGAATCTCAAACCCCCAGAACGACTTAAAAAACGTCAAAAACCAATAAATGGAAGCCCGAATTTGAGATCCCAAAAATTTGAAAAAAAAAGTTGTTGAGTGGTACTCAGCGCCCAAAAGGGGCATCTGGGTGCCACCTTGGAACAGGGGCGCTCGGGCGAGTTCTTCTCACAAAAATGACGTCCAGGGCCCCTTGGGGGTGCCCAACGCTGCACCAGGTTCTAAAATTCACTTATTTTGAATTAGTGACCCTCTACACATGTTTAAATGATTCTTAAACACTCTTAGGCTCTAGAAAACATCTAAAAACAGACCTCTAACTTGAATTGACCACTTCAAACCTAAATTGACCTATGAAAACCCAAATTCACTCTTATAAGCTACCCAAACTCAAATCTACACTTTCTAACCCCCATATCAATTTCCCAACTGCATAATCAGGTCCAAATACACTTGCTAGTACACTTGCAACACCTCAGACTGCTCGCAATCACTCTTTTTCAAGATCTCGATCACCATTCAAAACCTCAAATTGGGACAAAAATCTCTAAGAACTCATCCTAAGATGACACCAATTGTCCTATACCAGATTTTTCTCATTTAACAACCTAGAAAAGTCCTAATGGGTCTTATAACACACTTCCGACTGTCCAAAATGGTCAACACCTCTGACTTTCAGTTCTCACTACTCAAAACCCCCCTTTACCATTAAAACACTTCAAAACTTCAACAATGAACCCCAATTTTTTGCTCCATATCAATTTATAACCATCTAACTCTTCTAACAAGTCCAAATTAACCACATAACAGTGCTAGACCAGTTGCCATGTCACTCCAATACCAAATTCTCAATTTCACTCACCAAAACCTCTCTTTTAAGCTTGAAACTCAAGTAATTCACTCAATTACTCCAATCACTTTAAGATCACCATTTAAACCATAATGCAACCTCCAAACACATAAATATAACAGTAAAACGATCTAAACAAATCACACCAAGCATTAAAACATTAAACCACCTTGGAAATCATTTAAACTCAAACATCACTAGAACAATCAATACAAATACATGCAATTCACTTTATCCTACATGGATATATTAAATTCATATCTACACAATAATCTAAAACAAGTTATACCTTCCCTTACCTCACAAGAAACAACCCAACTCTCAAGTTATAAAACACCAAATTAAAAATAGGCAGAGTCGTTAGAACTCTAGATGAACCAAGAACTAGTAGGAGAGACATGATTACACATGCAACAGTACCAAATTCTTCTAAAATAGATTTAGAACGGCGGGGAAAAGGAGTCAAAACTTACTTGCTCTATTCTTGAAACTGATCAGATAAGAATGTAGACCTTATCGTCTTGGTCGATTAGACACCTCCTGATCGTCAAAGAGATGACTCAGGAGTTAGAACTCTTAGAGATAAGGTAGCGAACTCTAGAAAAATGGTTTTTAGAAAGATGGGACATTTTAAAATAATGAAGCTCGTTTATAACAAAACTTTTTATAATAAAACTCTTTAATATTAAAATAACCGAGTCTCACTATTTATATGTGTGTTGAACTCAAGTTTTATAAGCGTTAACTCAACGCCATAAAACCGGCTTGTAGGGTGAGGTTTGCACCCACTACACTAAATTGGCCTTATCTCTAGTCGATGTGGGACTTCCAACACACCTCCTTCACGCCAAGGTATATACATCTCGAACGTGGGATAAGACATGTAATGGGTGGTCCGATAACGGGTGGAACAACATGCCCAACAACAACATATATCGCTAGGATAGGTTTTAATCATGGCTCTGATACCATGTTAGAAGTAGACTTTAAGTCTAACTCAATCCCACAAAATCAGCTTGTAGAGTGAGGTTTTCACCCACTTATATACATTGAATTGGTCTTATTTCTAGTCGATGTGAGACTTCCAACAATCATCATCCAACATAAATTAGAATTCAATAAATGAAAGATCTATACTAAATTTAAATTATCATTTGTTTAATATTTGTTTTTTTTTTGGGTATTCTAATAAAGTATTACAATTTATTATCATTTTTATTAATGTAAGAAGGATTTATTAGAATATGGAGCAAAAATAAAAAAAAGAACATTTAAAATATTTTAAATTTCATCAACTTGTTTTTATTAATGTTATAAACATAATAAATATTTTGATTCTCATTACATATTACATTTTAGTTGATACTCTAATTTGAAATATATATATATATATATATATATATATATATATATATATAATATTGTTTGATCTTAAAAAAATTAAAATATATTTTTTTATATTGAATATTTATTATTATTATGTTTTGTTTACAGATTTTTTTATTTTTTATAAAAAATATAATTAATCGCTATTGAAATAATAGGATTTTTCATTTTATATAGGAAAATAATACAAACATGGACATGTATATATTTATAAAATAAATTGTTATTCTGAATAGACATAAATGTAAAAATGTATTTTTTTTTCTTTTAAAAATGATATAAAATTATAAAACTCATTCTCAAGTATTACACTGGAATTAGTTTTTACAGGTTGGAAAAGTTATAAAAGAGCAAAAAGAAAGCTTATCCATAAAGTAACACCTGAGAAGCATAGCACTTGTATGCAATGTAACATATGAGGAATGGTTACTCTGTCACTATTCTTAATATACACTACTTTTTCCCTCCTTCTCACATCCTCTTTCTTTTCGACATCCTAGCTACCAACCTATGCCAATAATTCACACAAATTTATCAAACCCATTCGATTATTGTAGGGGCAAGTGTCACAAAATCTTACAATAAATATATATAGAATATTATTTGACACAGATAAAATTTTTACATTCATTTAACATTATTTTTATTTATTTTTTACTTTTTCTTTTAAAAAATATAATAATTTTTATTTTTATGATTATTTTATCTTTGTATTTTGTATCAGTGTCAAATGAATGTAAAAATGTATAATGAACAAATATATGTATCAACATCATGGTAATGCACTTAATCACACTACTCATCATAAATTATATTATTCCATTTAACATGGTGAAAGCTTTGTTTTCACATATGGTCTTAGCAAAGGTAATGAAGCTTTATCCTTATGAACCATATCTTGGAGAGATTTTGTGTAATGAGCCAAAATAATAATAAATGTAGAAAAGTTTGAAAGCAAGAAAATAATTGGAGTTTGCAAACTAGGACAATTATCATCTTTAGCCAGTAATGGGAGAGACAATCTTAAATGGCTTCCAACATCATCTTTTATTCCTTTAATTTATTAATATTATAAACTTTTTTATTATTTGTTATAATGATGCAAGATCATGCATCAACATCACTATCTTTTTTATTTTGGGCCATTCAGAATGAATCACTATTTTCCCTCGTGTTTTATGATAATCATTTTTCCCTTTAGGCCTACAAGAATCAAGCTTAATTATTTATCTTCTTTATTTTACCTTGGAATAACTTCTTTCCAATGCTTTTCGCCAAAAGATTATCAACAAAACTATTTATGCCAATCATCATATCAATGAAATATTTCTCCAAAGGACAAAAAGTCTTCATCATCTATCTTTTTTTTGTTAATAATAAAATATTTACGAGAGAATATATAATACTCTCTTTTGTCAAAGTCTCAAACATATTTATCATAATAGTTCCATTTGAGAATCTTTTTCTTTTCCTTTTGAACCCATTACTATCTTTTTCTTAATGCAGTTAATCTTATGAAATCAAGATTTATTTTCATTGGCATTCCTAGCTATCTTTTTCAAAATTCTTAGTAAGAATTCTAAAGGATGATGTGTACTATCTATCGTATTTTATAAGCAACTCCAAGTTTTTTAAATTTTTCTATAAAGCAAAATAAAGATTTCATATTTTGACAAATATATTGTAATGAGCAAGTAACTAATCAAGGACATTGACTGTATATACAATTTTTGCTTTTGTTTCTTAATTACGTCTCATTCTTCTTTTACAACAAATTTAGTAAGTTGTCCTATTTATATGAAATACGCAAAAACAAAGCCATGCCATATGAATTGAGAAAATAACTGATCAGATAATATTTTCTAAATATAATTTAAATTAAATTTTATTTAATTTTAGATTGATGTTTTGATTATTGAATCATAGCATATCCACAAACATATATAATTACTTGTTGGAATTTGGATATGATTCGGTGGTTGGTGTAAAGCATAGTGATGATATTGTTGTTGCTTGGTTGTGCATGGACAACAATGTTACCTAGGAAATGTTTCTTTTTTGGTTCTAATAATAATAATAATTGAATGGTAGGTGAGCTTG
This sequence comes from Vigna radiata var. radiata, assembly GCF_000741045.1. Classification (NCBI taxonomy): domain Eukaryota; kingdom Viridiplantae; phylum Streptophyta; class Magnoliopsida; order Fabales; family Fabaceae; genus Vigna; species Vigna radiata. The sequence continues at coordinate 35,525,537 of NC_028355.1, read as the reverse complement.
GTAAAGACACTATTGTTTTTGCTTGAGTTCATGGATTACTACAAAATTTCCTCTTTAATTAATCTAATCTAATCTTATATTTATGCTGCAACATGCTCTTACAAAACATTTTAATTATATGGTACTGCAGAATTTGTTCCTACATTTTCTCAATTTGATCTCACAGCCAAAAAAGTGGTACAACTCTTGTAGTTTTTTTTTTTTTTATCCTCTTGTTAAGGAAGCTAATATAGTGCTCTTATGTTTGAGTTTCCAACTAAACAAAATAATTTTATTAGTTAGCTAGACTATTTTTTTTTTATGTGCTAAGCAAATACTTTCTATAATAATTCTTTACATTTTTTTTTCTTTCATTTCTAAAGAGAACTTTACTTCTTTACTTTATATTTTTTTAAGGATGCACAAAATATATAAATTTTAAGAAAAAAATCTATTATTATTCAAATTTATATTATTTTAAATCCTTTGATGGATTTATCTCAAATATAAATTTGTACTTTTAAATTTTAAATCCAATCCACTTAATTGGATTTGAATGGGCTATTTTTTGAATTTTAAAAATCCAAATCACAGTTTATATTATTTAGATTGAATATTCTTTTGATTTTAGAAATCCAAGATCACAGTACATTTAAATTGAAACAAGGCAATTAAGAATCAAGTTGAAGATCAGTACTAATTGGTCTGAATCGAAGGTTAACTGAATAGTCTCGATTGAAAGTCAATTTGAGCTGGCATCGACTAAAGATTTGCTCTAGTCGATTCTGATTGAAGATCGACTTCCAGTCGAAGATGAACCCTAGTTAGTCTTAGTTGAACATTAGTCAGAGACTATCCCGATCAAAAGACGATTCAAGTCAGTTCTAACAAAATTCGCCCCACATCAGCCTTGTCTTAGGTTGGCCCTAGTCAAGTCGATCAAAAGGTCGATTGAGTAAGTCCCAATTGAATATCAACTCGTCTTGATTGAAGGCAGGTATAAGTTAGGCCTAGGTCAAATATGTTTCGTAGCTAACATTGAAGTAAAAACTTGTCAAATGGTATAAATAACTCAAATGTTAGTATGAAATGTATTTGACACGTCAAAAAAATTTTAACATAATTGGGTTAAAAAGACTATACTCATTACTTTTAGAAGTTTGGAGACCAAAATGTGTTAAAATTTCAAACAAAAACAAATTCCAATTTCGTGTTAAAGTTTAGGAACTAATAATATACTTAACTAAATTATTTTATTATAGTAAATGAAATTTCTTCAGAGATAAACTTACACTTATGATAGTTAGAAAATAAAATAATTATATAAAAATATCATATTAATATTTTACATTATAAAAATAAATAACAAATAAAAATATTAAAAAGAAGTAAAAATGATCAATCTTAAAAAGAATTTCGTACACCATTGAAATAAAAACATATAAAGGAAAACAATTTTATAATTAAAGATATGATAAAATGAAAAATAACTTGAGATATAAAAAATCTTTGAGATATTAAACTAGATAAAGTATTAAATAATGAAAATCATTTTAGCAAAACAAAAGAGTTCTTCAAAAGAAGAAAATAAGCTTTTTACATTATCTAATAAATAAAAGTTCATGTTATTGAGCATTTAACTTGAGAGTTAAACATTATAACTTGAAAAATAGAAACAATAAATATAAATATTAAAAAGGAATAAAATTATTCACATGTGAATACATTATTTATATATAATTGCAAAAAGGTTATGATAAAAGGAAAATTATTTTGAATATGTGGATGAATATTATGACAAGTTGAATAATTAGAATGTAGAGAAAAGATGTAGATAAAGAAAACGAAATGTTATAAAATTAAAGATTAAGAATAATATATAAATATATATTAGGTTACCTAATATACTATGAGTATTTTATTAATTTAAATTGAGATGGGATGAAGGCAAAGATGAGTATTAGGATAGGTATGAGGACAAGAATATCTACATATTCATCTCTTTCTTCATATCCAATTGAAAAAATGGGAGACGAGGTTATTTGATATTTTTCTTTGTACATATATCGCACAAACATCATTCTACCTTCGAATTTTCTTACAATCTCATCTAAAACTAACACAAAAGAACCTCCTTTTGTCTCAGCAATGAATCAACATATTATTAAATTAATAATATAAAATTAATTAATAATTATTTTTTTCTACATAAAAATTAATGTTTTTAATAATATATTCTAGATTTTACAATTCAAATTGTAATCTCATCCAAAATTATGTTTTGGATTGCATTATCCAAAATGTATTATTAAAGAAATGCATTTTTGAATCTAAAATTACATTTCAAATTGTAAATCCAAATTATATTATCAAAAAGAAAATACATTTTGAATTATATAATTATAAATTTAATCTCGGATTCAATATTACATTTTAGATTGCAAAATCCAAAATATATAAGAAAAACCTAATTAATTTTGGATTATGTAGAAACCATTCTAGAATGCAAGGCAGTACAATTCCTAGAAAGGGCAAACAATCAAGCAATGCTTCTTGAAGAGCAAACTCACGAAGAAAAAGGAAGTGGGAGAAAGAATAAAATTCAAGTTTTTAGTAATTTTTGAGTAGGGTATAACTGTCATTTCGTCACACCTATACGGGTGCAGCGGAAAACATTGGGTGCAAAAGCACTCTAACAATGGTTAAAAGGGCCTAAAACTTAACCAGCCCATCCATTTTCACGATCATGGTTGTGATTTACAGTACTAACAATTACACATTTCGAAAGGAATATAAATCAACAATGTCATATCTTCTTACACATTTTACTGCAAATCTTCCAATTTTTTTATGGAAAAAGAATTAAGTAAAATAAATAAATCCATCTAATGTCTTGAAAAGTTTATAAACATTAAATATTTATTTTTGAAGAGAAAATATTAGTAAAAAGAAATTGTGAGATTTTAGATGCATTTAACAATAATTTTACATTCTGCGTAAAAATTTTAAACACCCCCCGAGTATATTTAATTGTTGGATACTTCAGTTTCTATCTGATTACCCTAATTCTCCTAAAAGAATCCCATTACCAGAATATATCCAATTTTGATACATTAATTTCAATTTATGTTTGCATTATTTTAAGGAATTCAATTACACTCACAGAAACTCATACGTACACAAGATTAGAAATTTATGTCAAGCTCTTCAAAATTTCAACTCTTTGTGAATTAGCAAGAGTTTTTCTGTCTAGTAGGAATAAAATAGGTCCCCCAAGAATTGCACAACAAATTCCACAGACGATTTAGTATTACCTGCTTCTATAATTACTCTACAATGGAGAGACATAACAGAATCCTCGAGTAAACCGCACAAAACAAATAAAACTGTATAATAATCTTTTTGGGCATTTGAAGATTTGAGGGTCTTTAAACACTATTTTCTTCACAATTAAGTAAACATGTTAGTATTAATACATATTATATAAAAAAATTAGCTCAATCTACGCTAACACTTATAATCCAGAAAAAAAAAATTACTTTAGCTTAGGTCTGCTCTTTCTTTTTTTAGCTTTCTTCTTAAATGCCGTTGGATTTAGCAATCTCTTGAAGGGGAATACAGGTAGTTCCCGAGGTGTCCTTCGCTTAAGTTTCAATGCACCTGGAGATAATGAAAATATACCTGATGATTATAATACTTGCATCACATAACGTACAATGCAAACATGCTAGATACTATGCACATACAGGGAAGCTATGAGGAACAGCACAATTAGGAAATAAAATGAAATTAATAATAGTTTAATACTAATCCATGAACTTCTTTGAAGGAAAGCACAAATGTACCACATAGCTTTCAACAACCCAGATAAAGATATCAGTCAATGAGTGGGGGTACCTGATACACGATGAACTGGGGCTAATTGATCGGATTCGGTCATCACTTCACCAAACTCCTCTTTATCTTGCATTACAACATCCGGACTTAAATGGCCGGCAGCTTTAGAATTATCTTCCATTTCCATCGCATCATAAGATTTTAGCTGTTGCTTCTCAAGTTCAACTGCATCATGCTGTTTGTCAAACTGTTTACCCTCCACTGAAGTATCAGAAATAAATGTTTTTAAATCTTCATTTGGCAAAGTTGCATGAATCTTGACGACTTCATTTAAATTAATATCAGAACTTTTGTCACTATAGTGTTTATCATGAAACGGTGCAGGAATAATACTATCAAAGATATCTACTTTCTGAACAATATCATGCCCCTCTAGTAAAGATCCAGAAAGTTTCTCGTTTTCATGTGGTTTTAGAGTATTCAATGTATTGCTTGAGATGCTTAAGTTTGATTCTGAATCAAATGCTTTTGTTTCAAGCTGGACAAGATCAACATTTGAATCAGTAGAACTTTTTTTCAACTTTGTGGCAGTTGTTGAAATGTCCATCTCCATAAAATTGAAAGCTTTGGTAGTTCCACTGTGCATATTTTTCTCCAAAAAACCCTCACTTTGTTTCAGTGGTTGGGAGGTTTCACCTTGCTCAGGACAAGCATCAAGCCTATCAGGCTGCACCGTTAAGTTGTTAGGCACAGGAGCTGACTGATTTAATTTTTTGGCAACTGGAAGGAAGTTTACTTTATCATCGGGGAAGGTAGAATCAAGAGCAGCGGAAATGTTTGTCTCCTTAAAATTGACAGCATCAGATATTCCATTCTGCATATTTTTCTCAAAAACATGATCACGGCTCAAACTGTAACTTTTTGTTACAGCATCTGATAAGGGGTTTTCATCTTGCTCACGACAAATATCATGTATGTTGGAATGCTCAGTGAAGTTGTTAGGTATGGTTGCTGACTGATCTAGTTTTTGGGTAACGGGTGGAGAGTTTATTTTATTGTGTAAACAGGCAGTTAAAACATTGTTTGCAGGTAAGAAATTCTTGATTTCAAAACTATTGGATGGAAGGCTGTTGACCAGTGAACCAAAGTCAATGGCTTTTTCAGTTTTTGATGCTTTACAGGAGAACAAAGAAGATTTCTGCACGTCATTCAAGAGGATATCACCTTCACCACTGGAGATAGGATCCCACTGTAGTAACTCTTGATACCGATCTTCCTTGGAATGAGATGCTCCATCTGTCGACAAAACTTCTACCCTTACTGCCTCTTTATAAAATCTTTTTTTCCTTAAAGAATTTGCTAAAAGAATCCTGCAAACAATTCAGAATGATATTCAAGACATCTTAAACATTGCCCATCTCCAGACCCAAACACAATAAAGGATATTTTAGCAAATTCCATACCTACAGTTTTTAGAAATGGCGGCATTAGCTCGTTCCTTGGAGAGTCCAAACAATGACAACAAGTTGGCAACATCACAAGGTCCTCTGAGCTCATTCACAGTAGGGGCAGCACTTGAAAATACAATGTTGTGTCCACGAGTCCAGTCCATCAACAACTACATATTTGTTTAACCATTGTAAGTTTCTGGGCATGCCTTTATATCATTATTGTAATAACATAAAAAGGTTGTCCAAACACTTATAATTGTATGAGGGGTTAATTTAATGCATGCGCATAGTAGTTAATAGCAGAGAGGCCACCTGCCAAAACCCATATAGCGGGATAGTGATAGCAGGATGACAGCTATTTTGATCCCTATGTGTGCGTGTACTGGTAACTAAAGAAAAACGCCTAAACCTTAATACATGTTCTGATTAAATTTAATAACCAAGAGGACCAGAACTAAGCAGCAAAAGCTGCAACAAAAAACCAATAACCAATTCCAAAACAGCAAAAAGGCAATCACTGTGTCCAAAAACAACCAAGGAATGAAACTAAATAAGTTTTAACCATACAACACCAAAGCGAAACAACCAATTTAAATTCTAAACATCATGTTCAGCTGCAATGTCAAGCATTTCATCCTCATCTAAATTCTATACGTGAAGCATACACGAAACTGAAGAATTGGGCTTGTAATAGAGTTTTACATTTTTATCCTCAATGAAAACACTTCCTAATTCAGAAATGTTGCCACCTTAAGGTGGTCACTTCGGCCTTGTGCGATGTTGGCACTATTGCACACTATCACAAGCAAAATCCAGCAATGGAGTAATGGGAATAGTAAGACAAAAAGGTAATGAGGATCAAAGCAAATTTTGTGGTAAAATCTTCTTACCTGGGTATTTTGCATTATATAAACAAACTTCACTACAAGAACTAATTGGTTCCTTCCAGTCCACTAGGAATCTCTTTACCTACCATGCCCACACTTGCTTGTAGCTAAACACAATTAATGGTAATTATTAAGTACATGTTGGTTCAATCATATCTAGCATCTAGAACAAGCTTATTCAGTCTAGCGTGCTTAACAGAATCATGCTTAAGCCTGATCATTTATCAATCTACTCTACTTCTGAGCCCTTGCTTATAAATACAGAAGTTGTTCCCACATATTTAAAAACGCATAGTCCAGAAGTACCTAAAGTCAATTAAAAACACACTACTTTCGTAGTTTGTAGAACAAAAGGTAAAGACGGAGCTCTCAAAACTTAACAATCTATCACTACAAAAAACATCACCAACTTAACTCAATAACGATAAGAAACATTATGACAAACAGTCAAAGGTAAGATATAAGTGTTTGACAAGGTCAAAGGATTTAAAAGGCATTGGGGTGTTACAATGTAAGAATGAAGATGTTAAAAATAAAGAATGAGATGCAAGAAAGTTAGCTGTCTGTACATTATATAAACCATACAGTAAAGTTTCAGAATAGCAATCATCTCGCCATCTCATAAACCCCAATAGTAATCATCCTTCTATCTATCACTTATAAGACTTTGACTCCTTGTGAATTTGAAGAGGTAGAGGATGGTATGAGTAAATGAGTAAATTGATGCATTGTGTTATTATCTTTTGGCTGTAACCTGAGCAGAGGTTCTTTGCAACCGTACAGTTATCTGTCTATACATTATATAAACCATACAGTAAAATTTCAGAATAGCAATCATCTCTCCATCTCATAAACCCCAGTAGTAATCATCCTGCTATCACTTATAAGACTTGGACTCCTTGTGAATTTGAAGAGGTAGAGGATGGTATGAGTATATGAGTAAATTGATGCACTGTGTTATTATCTTTTGGCTGTAACCTGAGCAGAGGTTCTTTGCGACCTCTGAAGGAGTTGGGTCAACATTTAGTAAATAAACATACTCCTCGATTCCCAACAGTTGAAACTTCACAATTTTATTTTTTCTACATATTTGCAATTTGAGCATACTATATGATATACCCTTGATGTAGAGTGGATAGGTGGGTGAATCTAGCAAGAAACCAGGTGTCTAATCTCTATAGTTCAAAACCTTTAATTTTAATAACACTAGCAAGCTTGAGTATGAAGTAATTCCAGTAATCAGACACCTCTAAATTTGGGAGACAGATTTAGTGACTTTTTTCAGGAAAAAGTCTTATAACTTCACTTAATTTTCATGTGTTAAATGTCCGACTTTAATTTTCCAAAAGAAAATATAAATAAATCAGTTAAAAATTGAGCAAAGTTACATGACTTTAAAAAGTCATTGAATCCCTCTCCTGAAATTTGTTAAAAAATCAATACAAAAAAAGTCAATTACGCAAAAACTAAGTAAACAAATCAAACACCAAATATGATCTAATCTAGCAATAATTCAGACGAGTATATTGGGACGCAAAAATACCTTAGCACTGGAAATTAACTGTCTCCTCTTTTGAATATCAGCAAACAAACCAGAATACGTGACTTCAAAACAAACCCCACGCTGCATATTAATAAGCAAAAATTTAATTATCACCTTCCTTTTTAGTTATAAGAAAATAAAAGGTCAATAGTCAAGAACAAACCTGCATTGCTACTTTAACCATAGGCTGCTTCAATCTAAAGGGCAATTTAGCTGAAAAATCAATCGAGATAATATCCACCTGCAATTGTTTTCAACATCAGAGTTCAATATCTTATGTTGGCCTTCCGTCAACATAAAGCATTTTGTAATAATCAACACCCACATTTGGTAACTTCGGTTCTCCCTTTCTGTTCATCAATTTGTCCTTTTCTGATTGAGGGTTTATGGGTCGTTTTGATGGTTTCATAATACCTCAAGTGGTTGGTCGAGTAAATTCACATGTTCCTTTTATAGCAATATAAAGAGGGTTTTATAAGAAAAATATACATTAAACTTAACACACTGCTTGTTGATGTTCAATTATCTGCATAAGAACTGAAAATTGAAAGCTGTTACACAAAACGTAAAATAAGATTTACGCTAACTTATATACTTAAATTAGCCGTATGGGACTTCCAACAAATACCACCCACCACCAAACAATATTAAAGGTTATAATTTTTTTCTTCTTCTACAAAAGAACATAATCTAAAACTTGAGAGCCTACTCTACCACAACCAGTTAAAACATTCTGAAACCAAACATTGAAAGAAAGGTCTATACCAGGAAAAAAAACTGACAAAGGGAAAGAGATAACACGAAACACCACGCATGGACATTGACTACCTTAGAATTATTCCAACCTCAAAGGCAACAGAACTTAACTGCTCTGCTTTCACAATTTAGTCGATAAAAGACAATCAAAGTTAAAGAAGACACAATTTATAAACTACCCTTACTTTCAAAATCTCCAACACCTAAGCAATACGGGATTAAAAACAATTTTCAGCAACGAACGAACCTCCATGGTCTGACACGCAAGATCAAAGGCGGTCTGATTGAAGGGTTTTACAGCGACGAGATCGTAGGTTTTCAATATGGGGTTCCCCGAATTGAGAGCCTGGGCCTGGGAAGCGTTGTCGACGCAAACGGTAAGACGCGTGTACTGACGGAAGGGAGTGGAGAGCGGAACACCGAGGAGGGAGCGATGAAGATTAGCGGAGAGGGAGAGAGAGGGAAGAACGTTGAGGAGAGAGGAGAGGGTGAGAGGGGGAATGGAGCAACGGTGGTGGTCGGACATGACGCCTTTGATGGTGATGTTGTAAGCGATTCCGGTGTAACCCAACTCCATGGCCTTCACCGCAAGCCTGGTGCGGTTGCTTTGTTCGGCGACCTTGTTGGTGGGTGAGGGTTGGGAATAGGGAATGTTGAGATCGAAGTAACCCATGGTCGTGGTCCCTGCTCTTAGAATTCAGTTGATCAAACCGTTTGATTACACAGAGACACAGATTCCCAACATATTCTTTCTTAGATCCTTGATGCGACGGAAGAGTGAATGTCTGAAAGTTTGTGAGAGTGAGGCTGCGAAAGAGAACGATGAAAAATTAGGTTATTCTGATAATTTTATTCATCCATGCGCGCCCTAAAAGTATTTTTTAAATGTCTATATTATTATATTAATAGATTATGATATTATAATTAAATTAAGTTAATATATGAAGATATATAAACTGAATTTATATTTATTATAAGTTTAATATAATATTAATTGATATGTGTATAGATATATATTTTTTGGAATGTATATCAATTAAGTTTTCATTGAGAGACCCAATAACATTATATCAGAATGTGTTTAAGTTGTAATGTATAAAAATATTTTTTTATGATAATGAATTTAAGTGTTAAACTATAATAACAATGGAGAATATATTAATTTTGTTCAAAAATATATATGATTTATCTTTTAAGAAGTTTCTTTAATAATGTATAAAACACATCATTTTTAATTTCTTAAATTTCAAAGAACTTAAAATAAAAGTAATGTATGATACATTAATAATATATAATGTAGTATAAAAGACGGAATAAATAATTATAATCTTGTTAATGTAGATAATAATAAAATTGAATATACATATTATGTAAATTCAAACAATTAAACTAGGAGATGTGGATATTACACATGTATCCTTTGCCACAATAAATTTTAGTGTGAGTGATTCCTCACTCACACTAAATTGACCATTTTCAATGAATCGAGCATTTTAAGACTTAATTATTCTTGTACCATGGTTAGGTATCCCTTTGATTTTTTAGGATAACTGATGAAGTATCCACTAATGGTTCTTGCATCAAGTTTCTTTTCATGTGGATTCTATAACCTTACTTCTGCCGGACATCCCCAAACATGAAGATGTCTTAAACTGGGTTTCCTTCTAGTCCATAGTTCATAAGGAGTTTTAGAAACTACTTTGCTAGGAACCTGTTAACCAGATATACAACAGTCTTTAATGAATACATCCACAAGGATAAAAGGATATTACTATGACTTAACATACTCCTAATCATATCCATAAGAGTACGGTTTCGTCTTTCTGCTACACCATTTTCTTGTGGTGTACCGAGCGTTGTATACTATGCACATATACCCCGACTTTCAAGATACTTTGCAAATGGACCTGGACATTGTCCACTATCATCAGTTTTACCATAATATTCACCACCTTTGTCAGATCTCACCACTTTTACTTTTCTATCTAATTGTCTTTCCACCTCATTTATGAACACCTCAAGGGCGTTCACTGATTGAGATTTTTCATGCAATAGATATATATAACAATAACGTGAGAAATAATCAATAAAGGAGATAAAATATTTTTCACCACTCCAAGATTTAATATCAAAAGGACCACAAATATCAGTGTGTATTAACTCAAGAAGTTGATTGCTTCTTGTGCATGATATTTTGATATGTGTTTTGTTTGCTTACCTTTAATACAATCAATACATACATCCCAGTCATCAAAATCCAATTAAGGTAAAATTTCATTTTTCACTAACCTCAACATCCTTTCTTTGGATATGTGACCCAATCTTTTATGCCATAAGAAAGCATAACATTCCTTTCCTGCACTAGAATTTCCATCAACAACATGTTGAACATTAAATAGGGATTTAGAAAAATTAACATCAAGATTTAAAGGATATAAACCATCCACTAATGTACCAGAACCATAATAGTATGAAAGTTTATACAAATGAAAAATACCATTTTCAATCCTAAAGTTAAAACCTAAATAATTCAACTTTGCAACAGAAATCAAATTCCTAGCACAACTAGGAACATAGAGACACTTTTCAAGATTCAAACAATAATCAGTGTCTAGAATCAATTTGTAAGTCCCAATTCCTTCTATCTGTGTCTTCATTCTATTTCCCACATATAAATACTTTTAAGTTCCTTTTATGGGCTGGATTGAAAGGAATCCCTGCATAATATTAGAAACATGAGTGGTAGCTCCAACCACCAGGAATTATTAGGCTCTTCAATAATATTTGCTTCAAAACTTACAGAAACGTAAAAAGTACCTTTCCTTTCGAACCAAGATTTTCTTTTCGAACAATCTTTCTTGAAGTGACCTACTTTCTTGCAAAAGAAACATTTCTGGTCCTTCTGAATATTGCCCTTATTTCTTTCATTGGGGCTTTGTCCTTCTTGTTCTTCTTTCCTGATTTGGCTTTACTAAAGCTAGCACCTTCATGAGTTGTGAGATGGATATAATGATCTTTCATTTTCTTCAATCTCCCTTCCTCTTGTACCAACATGGTTTTGATTTCTTGAAAGTTCCATTTATCCTTAATAGTGTTATAGTTCACTTGGAACTGGCCAAATTCAGGAGGAAGAGAGTTCACGATGAACTGTACTAGAAAAGACTCGTTCACCTCCATTCCCATTGACTTCAATCTTGCTGCTATATTAGCCACTCCAGTTACATGTTCATGTATGGGCTATGACCAGTCAAACTTTTTGGTAGTCAGCTCACTCATAAGAGTTCCCACAATAGACTTGTCAGTTATGTCTGATTGTGAATACTCCTTGATCATTTTCATGAATTCCTTTGTGTTTTCCGTTTTAGGCATAGAAGGCTTTACGTTCTCTGTCATAGACATGCGCATCAAGTTTAGTGACAGCCTGTTAGACCTATGTCAAGCCTCATAAATCATCACTTGTACTGGTCTCTGTAATGGTTGCGGGCATTTCATCCATCATAATAGTCATATCCAAGTCTAAAACACCTAGTTGGAACTGGATTTGTTCTGACCAATCAGCATAATTTAACCCATTAAACTTGACCACATTGTTGCTCAAACCTGATAAATTCATGTAAGCTGGAAATAATACACAAGCTCATACATTAATGCTTTGATTAAAATTAATGGATTCAAACAAATTACTAGAGTAGTCATACATTCAAGTTCACCTTTGGGTGACACTTAAACTGATAGGTAGTCAATTAAGTCATTCATTTAAGTTCACCTTTAGGTGATTCTTAAACTGACAAATTTCATATATATACTTTAATAAACAATCAATCATACTTAAGTCTATATGTATGCTATCTTTAGATATACAAACATATACTAAGTACATGAAATGTTTCACTTTAATGTCATCAATTATAAACAATGGTTCACCTTTGGTAATCCATAACATCTCAATGACTAATTACTTTCCAAAATTCAATTTAATTGAATTTCCTTCATCCAAATACATATAATTTCCATTTAATGCACAACAATATTAAAAATTAACACGCAAGAGTAAAATTCTTTACTATGCCGCAACAGTGCCGCAACAGTAAAGTTGCTTCCATAATGGAATTCCGCGGCTGAATCAAAATCACAAATGTGCAATATAATGCAACAATAAATAAAAAAAAAAAATTGGCTTCGAGGGTGAATGAAATTCACGAATTCAAACAATCATGTAACAATAATAAAAAAATCACTTTAATCTAATTGAAACAATCATGCGTAAAGTTGCTTTAATGCAACAATCAAAAATTAAAAAAGAAAAACTTACGGCTTCCGAGATTCACATTACAGTGAATTGAATTCTCTTTTCATCAATAATAAACAATGAAATCATAAAACCCTACAACTTTTAATTTTCTTTCATGCCAATAAAATAATTAAACAAACATCTGAAAATTTAAAATCTCTAAATTTTATAATTCAAAAATTAGGGTTTAAAAAATTGGGAAAATTACCATTCATGAAATATCATAAAATTCAGAACCTGATTCTGATATCACTTGTAAGCAAATATTTGATTTTCAATTAAATGAAAATAACACACAGGATCTTGAATTTCATGATACTGACTATTCTCACACATAGTGAAAGAGAACTTACCTGGATCCATTATGTAGTTCTTCCTGTCAATTGTTTCTCCATTCTCTTACTTCTCTTCAATACTTTCTTGATGATATAAAAATTGCCAAGTTTTTCTCTGTCAAAGTTGGAGTTTCCTTTTCCTTTTCTGAGAACGTTACGTTCTCTCTTTTCTTTCAGAAACTTAACCCCTTGTTGATAGGAGTCAAAACTTTTTCTCTTTTATGATATTTTAATTAACTTCAATAAAATACCAAAATGCCCTTTTGAAGTGAGAAGAGAGAGATTAATTTTAATAACTCTAAAATAATCCCTATAACTTTAATACCTTATATTTTAATAATTATCACATTAGAATCTTTACATCAAAGTTATACTTTAAATTACATGAATGAATGTTAAATATTAATATACTTTAACACAACACATTAAATCTTCTATTTCGGAAAATTTAAAGATAAAACCCAAACTGATAGAAACCTCCACCTGACCAACTATTGCTCGAAATTCAAATAATTGTCTTTGTTCATTCAAAAGAATTTTCATTAAATACGGATCAGACGGATAACTATAACATAAGCAAAGCTTTAATTCATCAAGAACACCGATTACAAACAAACTTTAAGTCATTTCTACATCAATATCATGTTCTGATTTAGTATCCTGATGAGGTTTCAAATAGACTAGAAATTGGAGTTGTATTTGATGCATGATACTATGAGACAACAGAAATTTTAACAGACTATAATTAACATGCATTTAATATTTAATATGCATTTAATATTTAATATCAACATACTATAATTTCAGGTTTCAGTAGAGTAACAGAGATTGTTTATCCAAAATAAATCCTACTTTGACTCATATAAGTTTGCCAAGCTATTGCAGAAAAATCTACACCTAATATTTTCAAGACTAATAGCATAAATAAATCTCAAAAATATGATTCCCAATGTTTCCTTACCTATACATCAATTATAAACAATGAATCAAAACAAACTAAAGTAGACTCATTAAAACAAAGTCTTATCAATTAGACGTTGACCGTCTACTACGCACATGTCTCTGCCCTCTCCTAGTTGGATCATATTCGTTGATGTCATCATTAGCATCCTGAAACAGTTCCATCGCCACCTAATGTGCAACAGTACCCTCGGTCATATGACGACACGATATCAACGACTGTATCTTTCTCGCCATTCGCCTAAATCTAACCTACATAATAATTATATCAAACAAATAAATAAAAAAGGTTAAGCAAAATTTAATAACATAAGCAATGAAAAATAACATACCAAGCTGCTAGATGGTGAAGGTGGAGAGGATCTATGATGAGGTTGTGCCTCCTGTGGAACATTGGGGCGTTGTGTAGGCGCAAGAGGCGGTCGTGCGTAAGCTGGAGCAGCAATAATATAGGGATGTGAAACCCTCCTAAACCACTGTATGTATCCATCGACACATTCAGAAGAGTGTGATGTCTGCCTCACATTCCTAATAACGTGATCTGTGAAGTGCAACCACGCAAAATCAACAGCGACTACATCTGCATCTACAACGACAGTGGGTGGTCATGGAATCTCCTGTTAAAACCCAAACTACCTCATCACACGCTCAGGAAAATGACGGAAAAGGGTGTCACCAATCTGAATCCATCCAGAATACATACAGACTCCGAATAATGGACGAATGCCCCGATGTCCCTCGTATGGATGCCATACAACTCCACTGTATGTCAGGCCATCCAACTACAACCAAATCTCTACAAGAGTCAAACTCTGCAGAGGGCTCTGCCACCTAGTCGCACGTGGTGTGGTGTCATCATAAGAAGACACCAACCGCCTCCTTCCCGTGCTAGGGAAATGCTCGTATATCCAACTCTAAAACTGCAATTATTCAATTAAATATTTTCTATCTTTGAACATGGAGATAAGTACATCAAATAAATGTGGAAGGTTTATGTTTGTACCTGAAAAAGAGTCAGATATCCAGCCATCTGCTTCGTGGAAGCCAGACTGGCATCCCCAAGCTGCTCGTACAAATGGGCGAGTGCAGTAACGCCCCAAGCATATATGCCACATGCGTGTACGTATCTAAATAATAGTAGGTAAGACACGCATATAGAACTGGAACTTTTATTTGCAAAAGTCGTACATCCTACTAGATGCAACAGATATGTTTTGGCAGCATAGTCCCAATCCTGCGACTGACATCTCTGAACATATATGTCTCTGAGCCAACTGGGTCTGACTTTCGTACCACGTGCATCCTCCATCTCAGCACCAGCTGTGCCACCATTAACGTCGAGCAGGTCTACGAGGGCTATACGAGCCTCCTCAAACTTCAACTCCTCCAAATCACATAATTGTCTCAGCACTGAGAGGTGAAGTAAAGTGGAGACATCGTCAAGAGTGATCGTTATCTCCCCTACAGGGATATGGAAACTACTCGTCTCAAAGTGTCATCTCTCTACGAAACCGAGCAACAACCCCTTATCAACGTAATCGTGGCATATCTGTGTGAGAGGCATCAAAAAGGAATTCAACACATTGTGTTGAATTCCCTTGGCGCACAGTCCTAATTTATTAAATTTTTTACCATGCGAGATCAACTTGAGCATATCCCCTCGATCCTACACAACAATATTTAATATAAATTGTATTAAAAAAAATTAATAATAAAAATTTAAGTTCTACACTCACCCGACCCTGCAAAATAGCATAAGCAACATGCTGAACATAGTGTGTCAGCAATGAAGCATCACGTGGACCTCCAGGAAATCCACCGACATCCTCTTGTATGTCTGCATGCTCCTCCTCCTCATCATCGTCCTCATGGGCCTCAAATGCCTCCTCGTAAACATGACCCTCATAGGCCTCATATGTCTGCTCCTCAAACGCTTAGTCCTCGGCTATAGGGTCATCCTTTATAGGAGTTGCACGCCTTCTCCGAGCCGATGTTGTAGGTCGTCTCCTACCTTCGCCTTGCGCAAAACTCTCTCCTCAAGAACTCCCTCCACGAAAACTATAAGATGCTCCACGTGTTCTTGTCATTTCTGACAAAAACTAATTTAATTAAATTTATAAATATTTCATTAAATTAATAATAATTTTTTAAATATTTTATAAATTATTTTAAAATACAATTAATTAATAATCTAAAAACTAAAAAAGAAATTAACAACCTCCACAGATATGGCATATCCTTGAACGTGAACGGATGTCATATCATAAGTTTTATTTTTTATTGAAATAATTAAATAAATAATAATTGAATAACTAAATTTTAAAAAAAAATCCACTAATAAATTAAAATAAAAACTAAATTTAAATAAATATATATATTCATTCAAATGAAAAAAAAAATTATAAACTAAAAAAGAAAAAAAAACACCCAAAGCCAAAACGGATATTTCATATGCGTTTGGCCTTGAAACGGATGTGTGACATCCGTCGGCGGATATGCGACATCCGTTTCAAGGCCAAACGGATATGCGACATCCGTTCTGGCCTGAGCGGTCATCCTCTTCCTGCACATAGAACACAGCATACTGGCAAAACCATGCACACAGAACAGAAAAGAGGCAACACACAACGAAACACCAGCAAACCAATGACGCATTCAACAAATCTAAGATCTTGCATATTAAAGACTAAAAATCGAAGCACCTGGTAAATGAATGCCCTGATATGCACCACGCACCAATGTGAACCACTACAAACACCACGACACCACGAACAACAAGAATAGGTACACCACTGCACCACCAAGGATAGCAAAGGTAGAGTTTGGAGAGTTTGGAAGAAGTCACCCAGAGAAAAGAGTATGACGGAGGTGGAAGAAGAGGCAGATCTCTAAGTTTTAGGGGGAGGGGGTGGGGCTGTGAGCAGAGTAAAAGTGAGAAAAAAGAGTAAAAGGTTAGGGTTCAGGGTTACTCTTCTAAATAACATTAAAATTAGAAAATGAAAAAAGAAGTAAAAAGGTTAAAAAAGGAAAAGAAAAAGGTTATTTTTGTAACTAAAAAAAATGGAGAAAGTTGGGGAGGTGGAGGGAGCAACACCCCATTAATCTTCATGAAGGCTTCAGTCCATAACACTGGCCCAGTATGATGCTCATTCCAGCCCAATGCTCTTCAGCACCAGCGTTTCAATCCAATCAGCATTGTCCCAACTCTAGCACAATATATCAAAACACTAGGCTTTTCGATTTAGCCCAATCTTCCAATTAATTCCAATAATGGCAACAACTAGCATGTGGCAAAAGCGGCCTAATTACTTGTATTCGGCAGCAACCTTCCATGTACAACAACAACCTTCCATTCAATACTAAACCAGATGTGGCTTGGCCATATTTTAATTGCATCAGCCCATCACAATCCAATCTGCAAAAAGAAAGAATTTAACAGTTCAATCAGTAAAATAAAATCCTATAATCCTAAAGAAAACAAATTTTTACATTTAAAGAAAAGAGTAAAACACTTATTTTTTTAAAAATACTATTTATTTAGCTAAAAAGGGAAAATTAACACTATTTCTATCAAAAACCTATTTTTATCCTAATTACTCTAAATTACCTTATTTCTAGAAAATTAAAAGCTAAACTATCCTAAAAGAGGAATATTAACATAGAAAAATAGGGAAAAACTGAGTTATCAATAACTCTTGTGCTTAGCTTTGAGAGTTTGGTGTTGGCAAAAGTGAGAACTTTCACTAGGAGTGTGATTGAGTTGCTGCTATTGTTGAGTGATGTCTGTCATCCTTTGTGAAGATTCAAAGGAAGTGTTCATCCTTTGTGAAGCATTCAGAAGAGGTCTTCATCCCTTGTGGCCTTTAGTGGAAGCGAGTTTCATCTCTTGTAGTAACAAGATAGGTGTTTTCTAAACCCTTAAACATGTCTTTCTTTGTGATTGTAATAGTTTATCGGTTTTGTGATAGTGGAACGTTAATCTCCGTTTGGGATTAACAACGAGATATAGGATCCTTGTGATTTGAACTAGTATAAAATTATTTGTGCAATTTTCTATTTTCCCTTACTCTTTATTATTGTTTTATTTATTCGCTAAGGAAGTTAAAATTAAAAGAAAATTATTAAAGACACACATTTGCGATAAGAAACCAATTCAACCCCCTCTTGGTTTATAGTTTACGCTAAACATTCTATTGCACCGTTGTGAAAGTCACGGTAGACTAGCTACGTAACAACCCCAATTTCATTAACACAGCCTGACCGGACCCCTTTTTACTCCATTTAAGCTCGAAACCTAGGTTGTTATACCTCTTTTAGAGCCCATTTTCCACGTGAATGCATTCAAAAATATTGCATAAAATACTTTGCATAAATCTCCTCATTAGGAATTGAACTTGTGACCTTTCTATTATCACAATGCTACCACCATCTGAGTTATTGATAAGTGTGATAAATACTTATTGTTCATGCTTATTTTTAACCTTATATTTGTATTTATTCATGTATAATGTGGTTTTCTCATGGAAAGATGTAGATTTTTTTGTTTCTTTCATGTTAAATATAATGTGGTTTTTTAGATTATTGTGCAGGAAAACTGACATTTGAAGGAGATTGGATGATTGTATGCCAAGACCTTCTCGCTCAACCACAATTCACTCGCTCAGCGCCCAAGCTTGATACTTGCTAGTGAGTATGTTATCTTACTCAGCGAGACGAAACAATTGAAAGCGAAATAGAAGTTGTTTCTCGCCTAGTGAATTCTTAAGCTCGTCCAGTGAGAGGTTAATTTCCAAAAGTGATTATTATGTCGTGAATGAATAAAAAAAGGTAGCTCTAAGTGAGAAGAAACTTGGATTTTTTTTATTAGAGGCGAATCTAAGGCATCAAAACTTTGTTTAATCCATCATTTTCGTCCAACTTGTATGTTATGGATGCATAGGAGTAATTAAACTCCCATTTTATTAGAAGTAGATGTAATGAACTCATATTTGATGTAGATTTTCTTACGCAATGTAATTTCTTTCTTATTTATATGTTCTATCTAGATTATTTATGTGTATGTTGGAATATCATGTAATTTGAAAGTATCGAATCATTAGCAAATGAATTAGAACTTAGACATAGGTAGAAGATCCAAATGTTTTGGATTTAGAAATAGACTTAATAACTTGATCATTATAGACATCTAGTGTTAATGTGAATTGTATGTTAACTTGACTAAGGAATTAGTATTTTGACATATATTTAGAACTTATTTCTAAAGAATTAGGACTAATATGTTTTTTACGTGAATGTTTGAAGGAGATAGAGATAGATATATTGTATAGATTATTACATTATTTAAACTCATGAAATCCAATTCCAATGATGATTTTATCGACTCACATTATATATTTTTCATTAATCTAACACAAATTGGAATTATTTAGCTTCTTGTATATTGTTTTCAGAATTTACTAATTTTAATCTTACTTTTGTAGTCTGAAATAATTTTTTTCATATGAATCAAAATTTAACCTCAATTAATAAATATTAGAATATGTAAAAATATTTTATGCTAACAAAAAAATAAATTTTAATTTATTTTTTATTTCATAAGATTCTAAATTATATACAAATTCTATTTAAAATAATATTTTAAGCACAAAATTTAATAAAAATTCAAAAAATTAAAAATTAAATGAGAACATAATCCACATGCTCTTATCCACAGGTTTTCGTATTTTGGTTTTGAAAAACATTTTTAATGGAGTGTTTTTTAATTTAGTATAACTTGCTAGCCGACAATAATAAAAAAAAGGCTAAAAGGTAAGTAATTTAACTTAATTGAACATTTAATGATTTCACTATAACTAAATTTCAAAATTTATGTAACACGCGTTGGGGAAAAGGGTAACGGTGGGAGACACGTGGCAAGCAAAGCACAGAATGATGACACCCGTAAGAGTACACGTATGAAGAGAGAGAGTATAAAGTTGAAGGAATTTGTTCGTTGAGGCGTGCGCGGTATGATCCTTTCCCT
>NC_028355.1:35488378-35499866 GCF_000741045.1 Vigna radiata var. radiata | reverse complement strand
GATTGTTTATACATTCAGACTTGGTCCTTATTTTCATTTAATACCACATATCATTCTTAATTGCGTTTACTCCCTTCTACCCTAGCACTGTTACAATTTACTACTAAACTTTTTCCATATTTTATTATTAATACATTTTTTTATATTGTTTCTTTAAAGTGAAAGAAAAAATCTTGTGGGTGTTCAGAATAATTATAGGTCAGAAATGGCAGCTGGAGAGACAACTATAGGTACAGTAATGAATGTGGATAAAGATAATAGATCAGAATATTAAAGAAGACAGCTAGTTACTGCTTCTGTATTATTATTTGCTGACTTTAGTACTTAAGGTGGTGGATATTGCCATAAATGCATACAGATTTTTGTTCGATCATGTTTTTCATTTTGAATTTCATGGTTTTTCAATAGAATTTTCATATTTTATAATTAACTTTTTAATAAATTTTTTATAATAAAACATGTGTTATAATTTTATTGATTTATTTAAATTTACTTTTAAAAAAATATTTGAAATAAATCAATTATAAATCATTACATATACATGTAAAAAATTTATAAAAAAGAATTATTAAAATATTTTTTTCCTTCTCAATCAAATGATGATGTAGTAGAATATTTCTTACGATTTTTATCCCTAACTAGAAAATTCTGTATTCAATTTTTATTGTTTGAAAAAGCTTTCTTTAGAATGATAATAGTTACAAATAAAATAATATCTGATTAATGGAGTTATAGAAAAATAAAATAAAAGTATACCTTTTAAGTTTGTTTATATTTTTGGTAATTTAGAATTTTATATGAGATAAATAAATTAATTTCCTCTATCCAAATATAATTTATTTTCCTTTTCTTTTACTTCAAACATTTATTTTCTAATTTTTTGCTTAAAAATTTATAAATGAAATCAAGTAACCTTTTAATTTCTTTTATATCTGTATCTAGCCAATAAAAAAATTACATATCGTATTAAATCCAACAATCTCAAATTTACTTTTATAAGAGTATGTTTAATGTAAGATTTTACTTTGACATCGTACGCTTCAATTCCTCAATATCACGATATAACAAAATAATTCATTTTTTTAAATATAAATTTCATTTTAAGATCTTATATCAACTGTTCCATTGTTTTTTGATGAAAGAAAATTCAAATGTGACCTTTTTTTACTGTTTTGAAAATCTTGATAATTATTCTTAAAAATACTCAACTTTTATAGTGAAAACCTTTACTTCTCCTTTTAATATACAAGATCTTACAAATAATACATTTGATGTTTAAGATCTTGACATGGCAATATAAAAATCTTTAAATTTTAATAAATTTCTACCCAGTTTATCAATTTCAAATTTAAAACTATCTCGTGTTTTAAATTTGTTATACAAGTTCAATTAATAAGAAAGAAAATAAAAATTTAAAGATTTTAGAGACAACATGTGTTCACAAATTTAGAGTTTTTATTATATTAACGATGAATTTACATATTAATTTTCTAGTAGTTAAAATTTTCGTAATTGAATAATTAATTTAGAGTTTAGTTGATTATTAATTATAATTTTGTATTTATAATAGTGATTATTTTCGATATTAATTATTTTTAATTTATAAATTAGTATCTAAATTAGTTAAAATAAATTATTTTTTATTTTTAGAATTAGTTATTATTATGGATTTTTGAGTGTTTAAAAAAAATTTGTTTTTGTTAAGTTTTTAAAAGTACTTATTTCAGAAAATTAAAAGTAAAACCACACGTAATGTAAATTATAAAAGTAAAAAATGAAATTAAGTCAAAGCCGAAAAAGAAACTTGTAGGATGATAATGTGTTAGGTCATGTATGTTTTTTTATGAATCTAGACAAATATGGTGTTATAATTACAAAAATAGGTAAATTAAAAAAGAAAATATGAGAATGGATAAGTTGTATAATCTTTATATAACTTTAAACGGATAAGTAGTGCATTTTTCAAAATGATTTCTAAACGATTTTTATTTTGATCCCATTGAAAGTCATCAACCTTCATAATGACTTCAATGTAATGTAATCGATTATAATAAATATGTAATTGATTAGAATCATTATAAAAATTCAAACTCATATAACATTTCATATAAACACAACCTGATAGTCCGACTAAGGTATGAAACATCTCAGTCAAAGCCTGATCTAGTTGTGGCCAAGATCAGAACAACTTGGTCGAGGTATGATAAAGTTTGACTAAGGTCTGACACAACTAGACCAAAGATTTGATTCAAGTTAGTCAATGTCTGATATAACTCAACTAAGGTTTGACATAACTTAGTTTAAAATTCTAATATCACATGTAAATGGGCTAGAAATTTCTATTCTTTACATGAAACTGGCTGATGACGGGCTACGGGGCTAACATCAGGTTGAAATGGGTTGTCGTCTAGGCTATTTCAAATCTTGACCAAGTTGTTTCAGATATTGGCCGAGCTTTATCAAACCTTGGTCAAGTTATATCAAACCTTGACCTAGTTATGTCGGACCTTGGCTAGGTTGTTTTCGATCTTGATCGAGCTATATCAAATCTTGACTAAGTTGTATTAGACCTTGGTCAAGTTGTATCAAGATTTGGCCGGGCTGTCGGTTAGTGTTAATATGAAGTGTCACGTGGATTGTCATTTTTAATTTCCTTTTTCGTTTTGGGAAAGATGTTTCAAGTTCCAGGGGTTTTAAGAATCCTCAACCTAGGTGGGCATCATCAAAACAAGATAAAAGGGATACCGATGTTGATGCGTAAGAATGTTTTGGACTTCAACATTGTTGTTGATCTCACCAAAGAAAATGTTGGAAGTAGGGATGACAAAAAAATCTGTGAACACAGGTATCCGCGGGTAAAATCCGCGGCGGGTAGTTACTATCCACAAATATTTACTATCCACGGGTAACGGGTAGCGAGTACCAATGAGTTTTAAAATACCTGCGGGTATTTTTTAAACGGGTATCCGACGGATAATGGGTCGGGTACCAGATACAATTTTATGCAGCGGATCGGGTTGTGGATAAGAACTATCCATACCCAACCCAATCCGTTGTCATCCCTAGTTGGAAAGAGTCATTAAAACTGATAATTGATTACAATGCGTAATATCAAATTTAAAGTTGTCTTTTCCCAAAAGAATTTTCAAATTTTAACGCGGTCAACATGAAAGTCGTATAGAAGACAAACGACTTCTTCATTTAAAATCTTGTTAAGGCCTATTCTTATAATATTTTTCAAATTAATCTATTTCCATAATTTATGTCCTAAATATGTGTCTAAATCAGGAAAGCAAACCTTAAACATTGATCATGACTTAGAAAGAGAAGCTATTAACAAAAGTAACTCATATCTCTCATCTTTTTACCATCGTAAATTTTCTTGACTTAATCAACCATCTCGTTAAATTAAATTACAGTTCAAGTAATAACTAATCTTAATAATTAGTTGAAGTGGTTACTAATTATGTCCTCGACTTAAATCATGTTATGAAAAAATAGTCATTTTATGTGCGCTTAAATTTTTTAACAGAATAAATTATTATGGTTTTAAAAAATGAAAAATATTTAATGTTTAACAAAAGATAAAACAAATTAAACTGTAAAATGATTTACTAAGTCAAAAATATGTTTTTTGAGTTGTGAAATTTAAGTTTTTTAAGATATATAGTCTTGAATACGTCAATTTGACTTTTGATACTGATGTTTGAGTTATTTACATTATTTGACAAGTTTCACTTCAAATGTCAGTTCAAAATCTTGTTTAACACAAAAAGAGTTTAATGTCATTGAAGATTAAAATATATCAAAGTTTGAGATATGGACGAATTATAATTCCGCATTCAAATTTAAGGACTATATGCATATTTAATCTTAAAATTGAAGTCCTCCATAAAATTAGGGTGTTAAATGAGTCAATCTGACTCATCAGTTGGCACTACGACTTGGATTAAAAATTAGTGAGCTCAATCGAACTTATTTTAAGGTGAACAAGAAATTTATCAACTCAACTTAACTCATTATGAATTGGTAGGTTAGGTGAGTTAACTCACTTAACCATATAGAAATTAAAAATATAAAATATTAGTTATTTCCTTTTTCTTGTTATTTTCAACGCAAAGGAGGAATGAAAGGAGTGAAAGTGGAACCTGGAGGAGAGGCAAACCAACATAGAGGAGCAGTTGAAGAAAGAAAGTTGTAGAAATTGTAAAGTTTGCTTCTAATTCTTTCAAAAGTGATCACTCTCGAGCGATAAAGAAATGTGAACGTAGAGGAGTAACATAAGAATGTGGAGGAGGTAAGGAAAAGAAAAACTTAGGATTTCATTATAAAAGATAATTATTTTTCAAATATAAGCGACACGTGAGTCAGTTCACTATGTAAGAATCTAGAAATTTGTATTTTACAATTGATGGTGTGTTTAAAAAGATGAGCTTATATTATTTTAATAGTAAAAGTCTAAAGTATACATAGAATTTTTATAAACGAATTTCATTATTTTAAAACGCATCTTCTCTTTAAAAACCTTTTTCTTTGAACTCTTTCTCCTTTCTCTCTAAGATATCTTACAAATCTTTCATCCTTTTGAAGATCGGAGACTGTAGGATCTCGTGTGGTGGTGAACTCATCAAGATCATCCCATCATTTTCTTTTCACCTCGCATACGGTGTTTGTGTTCTTCATGGTAGTCTTTGTTGATCAGTGATCCTTTTGATGTGTTCTAATCGTGTTTGTGTTGTTCATAAGGGAAGTTTGAGCTATCATACATTTAAGAGTGTTTTAGGGGTCTTTAACAGGTTGGTTGTCTTTCAGGTAAGGGAAGCTAGTTGTTATAATGTGCGTGAGTTAGATTTTTTAATTGAAATTGGTATGTTATTGAATATGATTGATGTTTATGTTGAATTGAATGGTATGGTTTGTTGATTGAATTTAGTTTTTGGCTTGTGTTTGGACTATTGTGATAGAGAGAACCGAGGAGCCAAGCAATTTTACAAATTAGTATGAGTTTGATGTATAAAAACTGTGTTGAACCACTTCTATGGAAAAGGAATACCAATTTGAGCAATTGATCAGGTATCATTTCACTTAAATCACATAGTGCATTGAAATCTGGTATGGCGCTGAGTGATACTGATGTGGTGTTGAGTGCAAACTTGGTTGTACAATTCTAGAAGCAATTTGACTTCAGATCGTTGAGCGCCCATTTTCACTGCTAGCAACCATTTTTACTAATACTTTGGTGCTGAGCAGTGGTAGGAGACCCTTGAATGCCATCTTGCATTGCAAGTCTAGAGTTATTTTGGCTTTAGGGTGCTAAGCGACAAAAGAGTGATGTTGAGCGCAACATTTTACGGGAAAAATAGCGTTAAGCGTGAGGATTGCCACTGAGTGCCACCTTTGTGTGAAAGGTTTCGCATTGAGCGTCACCTTTGAGAGTCATTTTAATTACTTGTTTTGTTTCTTTTTTTTTAGCTATATTGATTTGTATAATCATTATATTTATATGTATGTATATGAGGATCTTTGTTATGATTTTGTGTGGTATGGTTGTTGAGAGAATTTCAAGGAGAAATTTTGTGTGATGGTAATGTTTAATGTATGCTTTGACAAATGTGAGTGAGTTCTAAAAGGAGATATAATAATATACACTAGCCATTCAACTCATATAATGATGAATGGAAAAGGGGAGAGAATAACAAAAGGTCTTAGTCTTGGACTTTTTGTCTTAGGCGTGAAAAGATTAACCTCGTGAGTAATAGAATGATAACCTTGTGTTTATGAATTTGTAGAATATAAATACTACTACGAGTAGACACCTTCAATGAAGTCTTATGTCAAGGCATGTATCCAGATAATTGAGTTTAAAGTCAACTGTATGTATGTTTTTATGAGTTCTAGTACTTGATAAATGTTGAACTGATATTTGATATCATTAAATTGTCTTAAATGTTTTCTTTTAAACACTAGCTTCCCTTATTTTTTTTTTCTTTTGTGTTGGTTTTCTTTTGCAATAATTATCTTTCGGTGTGAGGAAAGGATGAGTTAGATGCTCATATGCCTTTGGTGGAAAGCGATGATTTGGAGACTTAGTTATATCATTTTATTTAACTGTTATTATGTTTATAAGTTTCTTCCTTTTGAACAACTTTAATAGTTTCAGGAATGTGTTAGTATAGTTATTACAATGGATAATTGTATTAATATTTTGTATGTTTTCTATCTATTTGTTATACATATTAAAATCTATAATGTTTTACTTAGTAGTTTTTATACTATTCAATGAAATGCTACACATTTTAACAGTGAGTTAAGTAAACTAGGTTTATTTAACTGATAATCAACAAAGAATTTAATTTTTTAACCTAATCTAATTCGAATTCGTAGTGAGTAGTTAAATCACAAATTTTAATTTATTTTGACATATCTAAAAAAATTAAAAGTTTTAAAACTTGTTTTTTTAATTTTAATATAAAATTATTAATATGGGTTTCATAACTTCTTAATTGACAACTAAAAATGACAACTAATTTAAGATGACTTCTCCCATATTGATTATATTGAAAATTGATTAAATTTGGATTGATTATTTTCAAAATAAATACATAATTATTTTTTAAATTTATTGAAATTATATATATATATATATATATATATATATATATATATATATATATATATATATATATATATATATTCTTTTGGTAATTTATTTAGTTGGATACATTTTAAACATCGAAAAAGGAGTAAATTAATGTTAAAACAGGTAGAATCTTTTAAAGGTTAAATATATTTTGAATCTTTATATACGAAATCCAAAATCGTCTTTATTTTAAATGTTTTTAAATTTTAAAAATAAATAAAAAGCAAAGGTGTAGGATACGAGATATTTATATACGAATATTCTTATATTTATTATTTTATTCCCTCTAAACATGTAACGTTATGCATCTCAAAATATTACATTCTCTTACTTATATATATATATATATATATATATATATTGAAAACATGTAACGTTATTCTTTAACGAGATATTTATATACGAATATTCTTATATTCATTATTTTATTCTCTCTAAATATGTAACGTTATTCTTTGATACATCTAAATTTTTTACATTCATTTGACATTTTCTTTACTCACTTTTTACTCTCTCTTTTTTTTAAAAATTACAAAATTTTATACTTTTTTAACTATTTTACCCTTATATTCTATGTTAAATAAATGTAAAAATGTGTCATGATATTATTGCTCATATATATATATTAAAAGCCACTTGTACTGTATGTCAACCCTAATGATTGAGAAACTCCAAATTTATTGCCATCCATCCATTCATGCTGCAACTTGCAAGTGTACTAATAGTATCCTGTAAAATTATTTTAAGAAAAAATAGTTTTTTGAAGGGTTAAATATGTTTTTAGTCCCTGTACTTTGGGGCGATTTTGGTTTTAGTCCCTCTTTCAAACTAAGGTACAATTTAGTCCTTCAACTTTAGAAAACTCTGGTTTTAGTCCTTTCTATCAATTTTTTTTTTAACTTTATTTGCTGTTTCAAGCACATTTCATTATAGCATTTGGATTTTATGCTGTTTAACACACTTTTGCTTCAATGTTAACTGAGAAACGCGTTTGAAATGACAAATAAAGTTAAAAAAATTTGGTAAAAAGGACTAAAACCAGAGTTTTCTAAAGTTGAAGGACTAAATTGTACATTAGTTTGAAAGAGGGACTAAAATCAAAATCGTCCTAAAAGTATAGATATTTAACCCTTTTTTGAAATAGTTATATTTTTTATAAGATATTAATCTTTTTTATTTTTTATTTTTTTTGAAAAAAATAAAAGAATTTACATTTTATAGTTATTTTATTCTTATGCTTTGTGTTAAATGAAAGGGAAAGTATGTTATCTTATTGTTTCTCTTAATTTAAATTAAGAACATTAATTCCAAAATTTGAAGAATTGAAAAAAAAAAAAGTTAAATTAAATTAACTTCGTTCATAAGCTTTAACTTAATTTTACACTTTTTGGAGTACTCTGCATAATTTCTCTCCCTCTCTCTCTCTTTCTTCTCTTTTTCCATTTAGATAGATAATATAAAGTTTGACCACAAAACATTTTCTTGTATTTTGAGTTCAAAACTTCGCTCATTAAACTCTTACTATATATATGTAGCATAGGCTACATTATACATATCCATCAATTACAGCAATGGCTTCTGTGCCTCAATCCAAAACTTCCCTTGTTATCATCTTCTTCTTCTCGTCCTTCACCATCATTCACGCCATTGTTCCTCAAAATGAGACCTTCAAATTCGAAAACTCAGGTGAGTTTGGACCCTACATTACCGAGTACGATGCTAGTTACCGAATGCTAAGCCTTTTCAGTTCTCCTTTCCAACTAGCATTCTACAACACCACCCCAAATGCCTTCACTCTAGCCCTGCGCATGGGCCTTAGACGCTCAGAGCAACTTTTTCGCTGGGTGTGGGAGGCCAACAGAGGCAACCCAGTTGGAGAGAACGCCACTTTTTCACTTGGAACTGATGGAAACCTGGTGTTGGCCGAAGCTGATGGTAGAATTGCTTGGCAAACCAACACTGCCAACAAGGGTGTTATGGCCTTCAAGTTACTTCCAAACGGTAACATGGTCCTCCTTGACGCACAAGGAAGGTTTGTCTGGCAAAGTTTCGACCACCCCACTGATACCCTTTTGATTGATCAGTATCTTAGAGCAAAAGGGCCATCCAAGTTGGTGAGTAGGCTTTCAGAGAGGGACAATCTAAACGGTCCTTATAGTTTGATTTTGGAACCTAAAAGGTTGGCCTTGTACTACAAGAGCAAGAATTCTCCTAGACCTGTTCTTTATTGGTACAGGCTCTTCACTCAACAAGGTTCAGTAGAAAATATCACTCTCACATCTTATCCAGACACCTTTGAAATTGAATTCACCTATGCACTCAGTTCTTCCACCAGTGACTACAGAACCATGGCAGAACCATTGAACAACATTCCCGTTGGAGTGATGGGAATGCCAGTGAACAACAGCACCTTGACATACCTTAGGCTTGGAATTGATGGCAACATTAGGCTGCACACTTACTTCGTCCATGTGCGTTCTGGTGTTTGGGAAGTGACCTACACTCTCTTTGACAGAGATTCTCACGATGAGAGTGAGTGCCAAAGGCCTGAGAAGTGCGGGAATCTTGGACTTTGTCAGAACGATCAATGTGTGGGTTGTCCATTAGAAAATGGAGTGTTTGGATGGAGCAAGAACTGCAGTGGCAAGGCTGTGACATCATGCAAGGGAAGTGATTTTCACTACTACAAAGTTGAAGGAGTTAGACATTACATGAGCAAATACAGTGAAGGAGATAAAGTGAGTGAAAGTAGTTGTGGAAAGAAATGCACTAAGGATTGCAAGTGTGTTGGGTATTTCTACCACAGGGAGAACGCTAGGTGTTGGATAGCTTATGATCTACAAACCCTTACAAGAGTCGCCAATACCAAACAAGTCGGATATATTAAGGTGCCTAATTAGTAAATAGAAAACCCTTGATTTTGCTAATAATGCTTTTCGAATATTGCATTCAAGTTATGTTGTGTTAACTTTGTTTGTATCCTCATGTAGAGGAGAATAACATTATAATGAAGCTTTGAAACAAATAGTACTCATACCTTGAAGAGCATTAAGATATAAATTAAGTCCTTAACATAATTTTTCTAAAGACAACTCTCATAAATGAATATGGATTCGTAGCCATTACTTTTCTTCGAACACCCCTTACACTAGCCACCCAAAAATAATTTAACAAGGTTTCATCTATCAAATCATTAGATTTATTAGTAAAAGCAAAAATAATTGATATAATAGTTAAAAATCGAAATTGTTTGATTGAGCTTAAACAATTTAGCCATATGACACTCAAAAGGAGAATGCCTAAATTAAGTCTCCAATGTTAAAGTTTGATCATGCCAAGAATTAATGGCTTGAATTCGTTGTAACATTTGGAACCAAGGAACTACTTTTTCAAAATGAATTGTAGCTATATAACCTATGTCTGTATTCGGCAAAGCATGTCCATGTTCATACCTAAGTAAGACACATAAAGGAGAAAGTCTCATATATAGAACACATAACAAATAAAAGGAAAGATGGATATTAAAGGGAAAGGAATTTCACACAAGAGTTTAACACCAAAATTATAAAAGTCAATAAAATATTTTGAAGTCCTTTAATTGTACTTTCCTCCCTTTTATAAGTCCTTGAACTCTTTCGTGTAACTGCCTCAACTAAATTTGTTGGATCCCGTTATTTTAACACAACTTTTTTAACATATTTTTGACACACACACGTGTCAAGCTGGCATTGGTTTTTTTTTTTTTTTTTTTTTTTTTTTTTTTTTTTTTTAAATCTGAGAATGAAAATGAGTAGCGTTTGGAAAATTTGGCATTCCAAATATACCCTTTCCCTGTTAAACTCTGTTTTGTCTTTCATTTCACAATCTCTCTCATTTCACAATCTCTCTCGTTTCGTCCTCTGTCTCATTTCGTTGTTCTCTGCGTTGTGGTTACCCCCTTGAGTGACATTTGATTTTCCGTTGTCCGTTGTCGGCGGTTGGTGGAAATGGAAAGTCCAGAACGGCAACTTCGTTGTAGAAAGGTAAATGCGTTGTTGGGTTTTGGGTTTTTTGTTAGGGTAGTTTTGTTTTTGTTTTGTTCGAGTTTTGGGTATTTGTTTTGGGTTTTTGGGTTGCGTTGTTAGGTTTTGGGTTTTTGGTTTGCGTTGTTAGGTTTTGGGTTTTTGATTTGTGGTCTTCCGTTGTGGATGTTGTGGTGAGGGTTTAGTGTTTATTTGTTTTGGGTTTTTGATTTGTGTTCGTCGTTTTTGATGTTGTGTTAATTGTAGCGTGTTTTTGTGTTTTGTGTAATTGTTTATGGGTGTTGTGTTGTTTGTTTTATGTTTCTTTGTGGGTTTTTCGACCCCATTTAGTTATGTTTGTAATATGGTTCTGCTATTACATTTGATTTGTTTTGGTTGAGCAGTTGACGGTGCGCCACTATTTTTCAACCATGCTGATCATAGTAACAATGCATATTTTTCCCCTGCTGTAATGTCTAACAACCAACCGGGAGGATTTTCAAAGACCGATCACGGTGGACTGTCGCAGAACACAGCGGATGGGAACATGAACACCGAACCACAAATGAAGACCTATGTGAGGATGGGAAGAAGAATGCGTCACAAGAGCCAAGCCCTGAGGACACCTTACACCGGAAATATAGGATGTAGAAAAAAAAATAAGTGATTAATGTATGGTATTTTGAATACCACCATGACTTGATGTTGTAGCTAAACTTATTTCTTGCAGTATGAAGTTGATCTATGTTTGGTTCCATGTATTTGTGTTATTGAAATTAAGTGGTTTCTATTTTGATTTGGTGTACAGATGGAAATGTTTCGAGTTTATTTTGTTGCTTCCAAGCAG
>NC_028355.1:35451079-35487878 GCF_000741045.1 Vigna radiata var. radiata | reverse complement strand
TCATATGTTGTTTGTCTATGATAATTTGAGTGTGGGTGTTGAATTATGATATCTGCATGATAAATTTTGAAATAGATTTTAGAATGCAGTTGAGATAACTAAACTCTTGATTTAATGAATTAAATTTTGTATGTGTTATGGGAAGATAATAATAATAGTATTGGGTTAGAGGCTTAAAATTTTGAGATAGGTTGGAGCAAGCATATTATATGCTGGAAATTAACTTAATATAACATTTTATTAGTATTAGTATAGTAAAACTACCTTATAAATTAATGTTGTTTAAGAATTTTCTTAGTTCTCTCTAATTTTCTAAATGTTATGATTTTGAAATGGTATTCTTTGACACAAATGTCATTTTCGAGATGTGAGAAAAAAATTAACATCTTGGCAAAATAATTCGTCAATGTTACATATTGTTGTGAATGTTTTAATCTTTATATTATTAATCTAGGTTTATGATAAACAGTATGGAATGTAATGATAAAAAGTTGTTGTGTGAAATGATGCGAGATAAGACTATTAAAGTAGTGGTTTTTATAGAGAAGTTTTTAGGTTTTTAATGTTATGATTATATTAGTATTGTGTAAGTATAGAGATAAAAAGTCATTAACGCAATAAAATATCCAAATTTTACTAATAATCTAAATTATATAAATGAAAGTGTTAGATAGAAAAAATTATGATTTTTTTTAATCATAATTTGATAATTTAACATTCCAATTTTTATAGTACTTTTCTAGTATTGAATTCGTCACATCTTCAATAATACAAAACAATTAACTATATAACATGTTATTATAGATATCCAGCTATAACATATAATAGCAAACTATATGGAATATATCTTGACCACTATAAGATATTACACTGAGGTATTTACAAAAACTGAGGAAAAAGCAACAAAACTTCCTACATTATACCTTAGCTTTAGTTCTTCCTAACATCTGTTTACTAGAGACATCTTCCTCTGTTATCACTATTAAGGTAATCATCACAAACAAAAAGCAACAAAACAAACAAACATAGAGAATAAATGGTAAACTAATGGTATATATGTATGCATGTATATATGTATGCATGTATATATGTATGTATGTATGTATATATGTATGTATGTATATATGTATGTATGTATATGTATGTATTAATGTCGAACTCTTGGGAGACCTACACATGTGTGGTGAAACAACATACCACCAAAACTACCACACAAGGTTAATTTGTCAAACACCTATGATCAAATTGACTCTAAGCTAAAGATCTCCTATTACTCCTCACCCCATAATCACCCTTCTCTAATTGAGGTTGGATGACTATTGGAATGTTAGAAACATTTTCGCACTTCGGAGCTCCTACACTAATACATTATACTAAAAAACACAACACCAAGATTTTTTCCATGGAATTCCTTTCATCACATACTTAAACAAAATACATGTCCATCCTTACCATTCAAAGAACATTCATAGCTATCAAGAACTATACATAACATCCATTATCATATGTCACAAACATATTTATAAGCATTAGCAAATATACGTCATATCATAATAACCAATCCACTTAAACAAGAAATTAAAACCCAGCAAACAACATATTGTGCATAACATCATAATAATCAACTTAAAACCAAACAAGAAATTAAAACCCAGCAAATAACATAAATTGCTAAAAACAGGGCGTCCAACGAAATTTTTCTGAGATAATTGATTATCTTACTTAATAATCGATTTTTTCAAGATAATTTGATTTTTCAACTTTGATTTTTCTAATTTGGTTGAACCCCAAACTTATCCAAATGACTGAATTGATATCCTTGACACTAGAACTGATTAGAAAAAGGATGCTTAAGACTAAAATTGAATATCAATTTTCTTATTTGACCAAGAATAAGGTACATCAATCAAACCATATACTCAAAAGCTCATAACTCAAATTCTACATGTTATAAACGAGATTTTTAAAGAATTAAGTAGTTAAACAAGACACATATGACTCAAGAACAGACCCCTTACATTTAATTACTTTCCCAACCAAATATTTTAGATTTTCACCTACCAATGACCCTCAAATTAAACTAAAATCAATCCAAAACTCTACCTATTGACTATATCAAGATGCAACATCATATTTCAACCAATTTTAATCTTAAAACATCAACTCAAGTGATCAAGCAAACAATATTTAACAAGCACTCATACCAAGACTCTTCCAATATCAAAAACACATATTCACTCCAAATTCATGAAACCAGGCTACAAAACAGAGGCATTTCAGTAAGCTCGCATTCAACCATTTCATATATCAATTCATCAATTCTAAACCAAATCAAGCATGCAACATAGGTGATTTAAACATTATTAATACTAAAAGTGGTAATCGACTTCCTTTACCTACTAAAGGAATGGAAGACTTTATAAAACGTTATAGATCAAAAGACATTATCTACACCTACAAATAACGAAAATATGATTAGGGTACGCTGTTATAACTATTGATCAGTAGAAAGTCGCATAGAAAATTGTAATGACACATGCAACCACAAATGGTGCATGCAAAGGAAGCCGAAACATACTAAAGAAAATAGTATAAAGCAACTTACTCTTTAACAGAAACCGATCGGTTAGACTTGAAGATCTTGTCACGATGATCACTCAGACAGTTTCTGATCTTCAAACAGACTAACAAAGAGTAAAAATCCTTAGAGAAAAGTTAAAGAACTCTAGAAAAGTAATTTCTATAATAATAATGTATTTTAAAATAATAAAACTCATTCATAACGAAACTATTTATATTAAAACTATTTAATATTAAAATAATTAAATCTCACTATTTTTACATCACTACTATTACTAAAATCTAATATTTTACAATAGTGTGAATTACCAATTAGCATCACAATTATGATTTTGATGCTTAGATATATCATTATCATATATTAGGTTAATTTTAAAAGAAAAAAAAAACTCAATATGATCTTTTAGAAGTTTGTTCGAATCTTAGAATTCTGTTGATATCTTTGATGAGTCAAGAAATAAATTTGTGGCAAGTAAGGAGCTAATGAGTGGTTTGATTTATACATGCTCATAAATTTACTATATTTATATTAAGAAGAAGATATAATTATAGGAACTTACCTTTTTAGTTAAATTTCATTATGTAACAATGATATTTATATGCTAAACATGTAAGAAGACTTTGGGGTATATGATTATTTGACACTAAAAGGTAATATGTAAGATATTTCTTGATATTTGTGTCTTAACTGTGAAATTTTAGGATAAAAATATGAGCCTTAATTTTAGAATAAAGAGTGGAATATATTCAAGAAAAAAAGTATGTAAATAATGGAAAAAATATATAAATTATTGACATATCAAAAAGAAATTTAAATTAAAATAATTTAAAATATATCATTTTAGTTTTTAAAAAAGGTCAAATTACTATAAAAAATTAATTAAAAAAAGTTATTGTCAATTTTTTTTTTGTTTTCGTCGAACGATTCAAACTGAGTTATTTTCTCAAATTATTAGATTTTAAAAGCTGAAACATTAAAAATAATAAAAACCTATTAAGTAGCTTCATTTGATACACAAATATGTAAATTTTGTTACAACAAATTTAAAAATTGAAAATCAAGCTTCCAAACCTGATAATTACACTAAAATAGTTCATATAGCCCATATTCGTGTAAGCATTAAAATAAAGGTCATTTCTTTGCACCTTTTCTTCTTCCTGCACCCCATATATTTCAATCTTTCCTTTAGAAATATTTTTTAAAAATCCTAATTTTTAATTCTGTTATTTCTTGCACCGCTCAATAAGTTGCACTTCCTCATTCTTTCTTTCTTACTGCAGAGTTTTACACCCATTACAGAGATAAGATTTGGACCTTTTTATTTTATATTTGAAGGGGTATTTTGAAGTTATTTTTGAATTTGAAAAATATTTTTTAAATATTTAATCTAAAATATAAAAATGTTTTTTTAGAACGAGTATTTTTTTAGAGATTTCCAAATCTAAAAATATCTTTTGAAATATTTCATCTCAAAAGTGTTTCCTAATTTTAAAATTTTTGAAACATTTAATATCAAATGTAAATTTTTATTTATTTCGGATTGAATATTTTAAAACATGCAGAAATATCTTTCAAAAATATCTAATCTAAAAGATATTAAAAAAGAAAAAAGTACAAGGGATTTTATTAAAACTTATTAATGAAAAGTTGGAAATTACACATCAAATGAGGTGCTGAAAGAAAAAAAGAGTGCTGAGGAAAAACAAATCCTTCAAATTATTTTTAAAAGTGGCGTTTTCTATATATTAGAACATACATAATGAGTGTGTATAAATTTTTATTTTATTCCTATACAGATTTTATTATTCATCTAAATAATTACTTTTCTCTTTCTTCTCTTAATTACGTTTTTTGAATTTTCAATTATTTTTTTATCACAAATTTGATTACACATTTCTTGTACTTTGTTGTGATTATATTTAGATGATATATTATTTATTTCATTTATTCAAATAGATTTTAAGTAATATTTTTATTTATTATTTTTTTCATGAAATTGTTTGATTGTCAATTTCAAGTATTCAATTTAAAGAATTTTATTTTGCAAAAATAATTCTCTTTATTTAACATTTTAATTCGATCGATATTTAAGAAGTTTTTTAATCTTCAGATTCTTTCTCTTTTATCTTACTTTCAGTTACACATTTTTTTTTTCAATTATGTTCATTTGTTTATCAAATAATTTCTAGGACACACAATTGATCACTTTTTAAATATTTTCGTTCTTTTATTTATTTTTATCATGTACAATAAGATAGAAAAAGGTATTGAATGTGTTAACTTTTATTATGTTTTAAATACAAATAGTCATGAAGAGCCCATGATTATGGTAATACAGATAAATACTTTCTTAAATAAGATGTTCATGAATAATTATAGTAATTATTGTAATATTACAATATAAAAAAAATTAATAATGTGAATCATTAAAATCAAAAGTCATAAATGATACAATATTTGACAAGATATTTGATTATGTCTAATTCCTCCTCTCAAATTAGTGGTGACATGGTCATGTAAGTTGTCTCTTAGCAAGTTAAATCTAGTATAAGTGAGATGTTTAATCAAATAGTCTACAATTTTATCAGTATTAGGAATATAAGTCATAATTACTTCATTTTGTAGGACTTGATCACGTACGTAGTGCACATCTATCTAAATGTGTTTAGACCTTGCATGCATGACTAGATTAGAAGCAATTGACTTGGTGCTTAGGTTATCATACCACAAAATTGGTTTTATGAGAATTTGTAGTTTTACTTTTATCAACAGAGATTTAATCCAAGCTACTTCAGCAACAAGATAAGCCAAGGCTCTATATTCTGATTTTGTGCTTGATTGTGACACTAACTATTGTTTTCTTGAAAACCAGGAAACAAGAGTTTCTTCAAGAAACACACATTGTCCTACCATGGATTTTCTTTCATTAGTACTAGTTGCCCAATCTGCATCAGAATACTCCATTATGTCAAGACCATTTGAAGGTTTTATATGTAAATATAGGTTCGTTGTGCCCTAAGATATCTTAGTGTTCTTTATATTCCTTTCCAATGATCCATGGTAGGTGTGCTCATATATTGTCTGAGTTTGTTGACAACTAAAGCAATGTCTAGCTTTATGTTGGTCAAATATTGCAATGCACCTATGGCTTGTCTGTACAAAGTAGTAATGTTTCCCTTCTGTAGTGAATTGCCTACCAACCACCATTGGTGTTAGACAGGCAGAAACTGTCTCTATGTTAAACTTCTTCAGAATATCTTTTATATACTTAGTGTGCCTTAGGTACATTCCATGGTCATTCCTTTGTACTTCAATGCCAAGAAAGTAGCGTATATGTCCTAAGTGTTTTAGTGATAAAACAACATTTAGTTGATTGATGGATGTTTTTAAATATTGGCGGTTGCTTCCTATTATAATAATGTCATCAACAAAATTGAGAAGAAATGTGGTATGATTTGTACCTTTAAGAATGAATAGAGAAGAATCATTTTTGATGTTTTGAAAACCCTAATTCAAAAGTGTGTCTCTTAATTTATCAAACCAAGCCCTTGGTATCTGCTTCAAACCATATATAGCATTGAACAATCTACATATATGATTCGGTTTGGTTAGGTCTATGTAACCTTTGTTTCCTATTTATTTCCATTTAGGAAGGCATTGTTTATGTCAAGTTTCCTAAAAACATCCTAATTTAAATGTATTGCTATGGCTAATATGATTCTGAAAGAGCTGGACTTGACCACAGGACTGAAAGTTTCATCAAAGTTAATGCCTGTTGTTTGTTGAAAACCTCTTGCAACAAGTCTTGTTTTTCTTCTTGATTGAATTAATCATCTGCTTTATACTAGGTTTTGAAGACCCATTTTGAGTCTATGGTGTTTTCTTAACCCTTGAATTTTGATTAGACATTAGAGCCTTGAATTTTGCATTCATGGCTTCTTTCCATTCTGGCTTGATTAGAGCTTCCTAGACATTTCTTGATTCTTTGTCATCTTCATGGACCTCTATCAATCCTATGTATGGTTGCTTAGGCTTGTAAATTCCAACTTTGCTTCTGGTCACCATCCAATGAGTGTTGGTGTTAGGTTGATTGCTTTCACTTTCAGTTTGATTGTTGTTCCCTACTAACTTTGTTGATGTTGAACCTTCTTCTTGGCTTTCTCTTGATGTATCAATAAAAAATTCACCAAGATTTCTTCCTAACGATTTGTAGTATTGTTGTCAAAACTATCACTTGCGATTTCTTCCTAACGACTTGTAGTATTGTTGTCTAGTTCAAGAGTCTTGTTGATAATGGTACCTAAAGAGTAATTTGGAAGCAAAATCGACATAGGCTCAGTTAATTATTTTAAAGAATTTCTTGTATCATTGAAACCTTCATGAAAGGAGAAGTGATTCTCATTGAAAATCAAATGTCTTAAGATAAAAATTCTCCCATGAGAGTTAATGCATTTGTATCCTTTGTGTGAGTTACAATAACCAAGAAACACACTTAATTGTATGAAACTGGAGTTTATTTTGATTGTACGTTTTAAGACAAGAATAATACACACAACCAAAAGGTTTCAAGTTTCCATAGTCAAGTTCTTTCTTGCAAATCAGGGAGTATGGACTTTTGTTTGGATTTATTGATGATGATAGTCTATTGATTAGATAAACAATAGTTAAGAAGGCTTCACGCCAGTAGTTTAGGGGCATTTTGGCTTGTGCTAACAGGGTTAGGCCAAGTTTAGCAACATGTATGTGTTTTCTCTCAACCCTGTCATTTTGTTGAGAGGTGTAGGGACAAGACATTCTAAAAATAATTTATGATTTTGAGGCAATCCTTTGGACAGGTTTAAATTCACCACCTCCGTCACATTGATGACTTTGATTTTTCTGTTAAATTGATTTTCAACCATAGCTTTGAAGACACTGAAGACATGTATAGTTTCTGATTTTTCCTTTAAAGGGAAAATCCATGTAAATCTACTAAAATCATCAATAAAAAGTACATAATATTTGAACCCAGATGGAGACAAATTTGGGACAAGACCCCAAACATCAATATGAATTAAATCTAAAATTTCATTAGCATGTGAGAAAGAGCATTTGAAAAGAAGCATATGCAATTTTCCAAATTGACAAGCTTTACTAGATGATGTTTTCACATTGCAATCCTTCAAGACCTTTACCGGAACTTTATTGTTGGGATGTCCAAGTTTTCTATGCCAATTTTCTTTTACAGAAATGTAGAGATAAGAGCCTTTATTGTCACATAGTTGATACAAGCCATTTTTAAGTTTCTCTTTTAGAATAGCCTTCCTTGTTAGTTTTCCCTTCACAAAGCTCCAATTTTCATCAAACTCAACAAGAATATTGTTGTTACCAGTCAATTTTAAAACACTCAACATATTTTGGGAAAATAAAAAACATATGTAAATGAAGATTATTCAATTTGGTTTATCCTGAGGCCATTACTTTCAGTCTTTCACCATTACCAACAAGTAAAGAATTTGTTCCATTATTTTCACCAAGTTCCTGAATTTTTTCACCTTGGTGAGTCACATGGTTAGTGGCTCCACTGTCAAAATACCATTCATAATCTTGACCTTGATAAGGTGAAGCTATGAATGCACTGTGTGTTCCTTGCTTTTCACTTTCAACATATTGAGTTTTCCCTATATTGGACTTATCAAATCGATAATAACATTATATAGTAGTGTGGTCAATCCTTCTGCATACTGAGATATTGGTTTTGACATCCTACCTCTTCCTCTGCCACCTCTCATGCCTCTAAATTTATAGTTTCTCCAATCACCTTTGATCCAAATCTATTTCCTCTGGACACCTTCTTGGCAGAAAAGTTGGTAGAGACATTTAGGTTAAGGTTGCTGAAATTATTGAGTTAATATAATATGCTTTCAAAGATTAACAATTGGGTTTGCAATTCAACTCAACTAATGTTAATTTGATCAAACAGCTTGACAACCGCTAAATTGTAATAAGAATCCAAACCATTATGTGTTTAAATCACTAGATTGGTGAACCTGCCAGCTTTAACTTGTCAACAAGATTTTTCATCTTGACAAAATGTTGCTCCATCTTCATGTCTCCTTTACGTTGCTGTGAAATTCAGATTTCAGATAAATGATTTTGCATCTGGTGTGTGAACCAAGGCTTTGAGCTTCAACCCAAAGTATTTTAGATGTTTCACAATAAATCAATTGAGTTGCAATGTCAATTGACATAAAATTCATCAATCATCCTAGAATGGCTTGATCTTGGGCTTGCCAATCCTCAAAGCTATGATAGACTTTTGTTGTGTTCTTTGCAACCATGAATTCTATGTCATAGCCATCAAGTTTACATTCTATAATCATTGGTAAGGGTAGAGATTTCTATAGTGGATTGATAGAGATTGTAGAAGGTATATTTTTTTTCTGATTGGCAGCAGATGACATGATAGATGTGGTTATGGATCAACAACTATTTGCTTGATAGCTTTGATACCAAGATAGAAAATGGTATTGAATGTGTAATTTGCATTGATCATGTATTGTTTAAATACAAATAATAATTTACAATCAAGATCATATAATTATAGTAATACAAACAAATAAAATATTACACCATAAAAAAAAGTAAATATTGTAAATCACCAAAATTAAGAGTCATAAATAATAAGGTATTTGAAAAAATATTTGATTACGTCTAATTCAAAATTGTTTCACTTTTTTATATAAATATTTTTTTTAACATATGAGTGTAATTCTATTGTATAAAGAAATTTTATTTATTATAATATAAGAATTTCTAGTCATGAATCTTTTATATCAGCATGTAACATATATTGAAGTTTAGAAGGTAAAAGATCTATATGTCAAAATTTGAAGTATTGTTAGTTTAGTTTTTCTTTTTCTTTGTAATTTTATTCAAATGCTAACATATATGAAGTTTAAAAGGTAAGAATAGATAAAAAAAAATTAACACCAAATAGTAAATATTAATATATTTAAATAACTTACATAGATGGTCTGACTTTCATAAATAAACTTTTAATATACATCAAAACCTTTGTAGTAATATGAAGTCAACTACAATATCACTAGTAAAAAAATCGGTTATTGACGTGCCATATACGCTTCAGTAAAGGAAAAACCGAAGCGTACAGACTTATATATCTCGGTTCAGAAAAACCCAAGGTAAAAGAGGCATATTGCATCGGTTAGTTGCAGACCCGATGCCTATACCTTTGCACAGAGCTCTGCAAATTAGCTTTTGGCTAACATCTTTTTTGAAAAGGTCTTATTGCATCGGTTGGTAGTAGACCCGATGCCTATACACCTGCCAAAACCTGCAACACCTCTGCAACCCAGGCTTTCCGCTTGAAGCATTAACATGACTGGGCTATTGCCTCGGGTAGTTGGTAGAACCGAAGCATATGTTTGGAGATTATGCCTTGCTTTTATAGGGAACCGAGGTCTATTAACATTTGGTTAAGCTTAGGCATCGGTTAGTTGAATGACCGAAGCATTATCCTCATTTACAATTTCCACTTTCGCGTAAGTTACCCTAGACTGTGCATCTTCTTTCTTCCTCGTCGAACCTGCATTTTCTCTTTGGCTAGTTAAACGCATTTTCTTTCTCACCTGAACCTACATCTTCTTTCGCGTTTTCCTCCTTTCTCGCAACCTGTCTTTTTCATCTTGTACGCCTGAACTTTCTCCGTTTTCCCTGCATCCATTTACAATTGGTGCACCGTTGTTCTCCCACTCTGTCGCCTTCGTCCTTGCAGTTGTCGCCGTCTTCGCCCACTCTGTCATCGTTGCCCACCCTGTCGTCGTCCCCTCCCTTGTTGCGCCTCTACCACCACTCATTCGCTCATTTCTCGTCGCGCCTCCACTGCCCTTGCTGTCGTGCCACCACCCCCACCGCCCTTTGCCTACCCATTTGGTTTTAAGTGCCGAAGGACCGAATTGCTATCCCCAAAGCCCTTCCTTTTGTTCCCCTTCCCTTAAAGCTCTAGGGTTTTTTGACCCCTTTTCAAGTATTTTGTGGGTTTTCTCTTGATTCATTGTTTCTATATTTTCTAATGTTAAAATTTAATTCTTTTTTATCGTTTCCCTTCTAGAGGTTGATCGAATTGATGACACAAGCTCACAAGTAGCTGATGTCATAGCTCTATATTCTGCTTATGCGCTGGACGTAGCCACAACACTTTGCTTCTTACTTTTCCAAGATATTAGGTTGCCATCAATAGAGACACAATATCCAGAAGTAGACCTCCTATCAGAAGGGGAACCAGCCTAATCAACATCTGAATAACAAACGATCTTTGTATCGTTGCTAGGACCATATAGCAAACCTTTTCCAGGTGATCCTTTAATATACTTCAGTATGCGAACAACTGCATCCCAATGGTCTTTACACGGAGAGTTTAGAAATTGACTCACCACACTAACTGCGAAGGAAATGTCGGGACGCGTAACAGTAAGATAGTTTAATTTACCAACTAATCTTCTGTACCGTTCAGAATCTGAGAAAGGCTCCCCCTAATTTGGTAGGAGTTTGATGTTAGGATCCATAGGTGTCTCAACAAATTTACAGTTCATTAACACTGTTTCCTCCAAGATATCCAATGCATACTGCCTCTGAGATATGACAATACAATAACTGGATTGTTCTACTTCAATACCCAAAAAGTATCGGAGTTTGCCAAGATCTTTCGTTTGAAAATGGTGACAAAGGTGTTGTTTCATCTGAGAGATGTCAAGATAGTCGCTTCCTGTGAGAACAATGTCATCAACATATACTATTAAGTAGATACATTCAGCACTTGAGTGGCGATAGAACACTGAATGATCCGCTTCACTGCGAGACATACCAAATTGTTGTACAGCACTGCTGAATTTACCAAACAAGGCCCGAGGAGACTGTTTTAGGCCATATAAGGATATGCGAAGACGACATACCAATCCAGAAGACTCCCCCTGAGCAACAAAGTCGGGCGGTTGCTCCATATAAATTTCTTCAAGCAAATCATCATTAAGGAAAGCATTTTTTACATCAAGTTGGTAAAGAGGCCATTGTCAAAGAGCGGTCATGGCAATGAATAGGCGAACAGAGGTCATTTTCGCCACTAGAGAAAAAGTATCACCATAATCCAAACCAAAAATCTGTGTGTAGCCTTTAGCAACCAGTCGAGCCTTCAAACGATCAATTGTACCATCAGGGCCAACTTTGATAGCATACACCCACCTGCAACCAACAACAGACTTTCCAGATGGTAATTGGACAAGCTCCCAAGTTCCACTTTTCTGTAAAGCACTTAACTCATCCAGCATGGCTTGACGCCAATCAGGATGAGTTAAGGCATCACCCACAGGTTTAGGAATTGACACAGAAGAAATGGATGAGAGACATGTGTAAAAAGATGAAGATAATCTGTGGTAACTAAGAATAGTATAATGGGGGGAAGGGTTACGAGTGGAGTGTATACCTTTACAGAGTGCAATGGGCAGGTCAGACTCATTTGCTGGAGCCGGAGGAGACACAGGAGACGGTAGTGGAAGTGAGTCATGAGGGAGATGACTGCGGCGACTATAAACCTGAAGGGGTGGAGTTGAAGGACGATCCTGTGGGGAATTAGAGTCTAAAGAAGGAGAAGGATCACAGAAAAAAGGAATATCAACAGTAGTAGGTGGAGGTACAGATCGAGAAGATAAATGTGAAAAGTAAAACGAAGATTCATCAAAAGTGACATCAGCCGAGATGAAATGACGATTGAGGGAAGGNGAAAAACACTTATAGCCCTTTTGTGACCGTGGAAATCCTAAGAAGACACATTTGTGAGATNTAGGAGATAACTTATCAAGACCAGGACTAAAATCATGAACAAAACATGTAGACCCAAAAACTCTAAGAGGTAATGGATGTAAAGGGCCTTGAGGAAATAAGATAGAATGAGGGATTTTGTTATCCAGGACAAAAAACGACATGCGGTTTATGAGATAACATGCAGTAAGAACTGCATCACCCCAAAAACGCGAGGGTACTTGACCATGGATTAGAAGTGTACGAGTTGTTTCAATATGATGTCTATTCTTGCGCTCAGCCACCCCATTTTGTTGAGGGGTATAGGCACATGAGGTTTGGTGAAGAATGCCATGAGAAGCCAAAAAATGTTTAAATGGTTGAGAAAGGTATTCACAACCATTATCACTGCGTAAAGCGTGAATAGAAACCCCAAACAGAGTTTTTATTTCATTGAAAAAAGTTTGGAAAATAGAAAACAACTCAGAATGATTCTTCATTAGAAACAACCAAGTACACCTGGAATAGTCATCAATAAAGGTAACAAAATACTGAAACCCTAAAGTTGACTTAACACGACTAGGTCCCCAAATATCAGAATGAACCAATGATAAGGGGGATGACGCTTGTTGTGAAACACTACGAGGAAAGGAACTACGAGTATGTTTACCTAACTAACAAGACTCACTCGGCAAACTTGATAATTTTGACAAACTAGGAACAAGTTGCTGTAGTTTGGCAAGACTAGGATGACCTAATTGAGCATGAAGAAGGGATGGTGACTCCATGATTACGCCAGCATGTGGAGAAGGGCGGAGATGATATAGGCCATGAGACTTACATCTTGTGTCAATCATAATGTTTCGAACTCCGGTCCTACAACCAAACAGAACCTTTGGTAATTGAAATAATACAATTAAGGGAACGAGTTAGACGAC
This sequence comes from Vigna radiata var. radiata, assembly GCF_000741045.1. Taxonomy (NCBI): domain Eukaryota; kingdom Viridiplantae; phylum Streptophyta; class Magnoliopsida; order Fabales; family Fabaceae; genus Vigna; species Vigna radiata. The sequence goes on along the minus strand of NC_028355.1, from coordinate 35,474,564 downwards.
TTACGGACAATAAGTTAAAAGGAGACCTAGGGACATAAAGTACATGATCAATGGATATGGACGAAAAAATATGAACAATACTAATACCATGAGATCAGACTCTAAACCCATCAGCCATTGTTACCGAGGGTAAATTATCCAGATAGGACAAGGAAGAAAACAAGGACTTGTTACTGGTGATATGATCGGTGGCGCTTGAGTCAAGGACCCAAGATTCGAGAGAGTGAGTCAGACCAACAAAAGGACTATCTGTGAGTGTAACAGAAGCAAATGTAGTGGAACTCAGGCGCTGACGGTCCTCATACCATCTGAGAAATACCGTGGAAGAGGCTGGAGCAAATCGAAACCTAAAGCTCTGATACCATATTAGAAAGTGGGTTTATAAGCCTAACTCAACCTCACAAGACCGGCTTGTAAGGATGAAGTTTGCACTTCACTTATATATTATAAATTGGCTTTATCTCTAGTCGATGTGGGACTTCCAACACACTCCCATCACGCCGAGGTATAGACATCTCGTCCGTGATAGTAGAAATTAAGTGGTCCAATATTGGCCCGACAACAGGTAGAATAGAAAGAGAAATGCCCACTTAGAACTCGCTAGGATAGGCTTTAACCGTGGCTCTGATACCATATGAAATAGTGAAAGAGATGAGGAAAAATCTCCCTTGTGTCTTTGCATAAAAATAGGGTAATGTATTTATAATAATAAGAATGTGAGCTAAGCCAAATACAAATAAATATGTAAAAATAAAATAATAAGCATAGGGACTATATTTTCCTAATTAACATAAACACACAATATCTAACAACAATTTTGGCACAGATGACAACCAAGCTGCTCCGGCACTTGTGAAACCCAGGTGGAATCCAAAAGGTAAGGGTCGAGATTATTTTCTTTCTCATTGTCTTCTTATGTAGTGGTGTTTTTGACTTCTTTTTTGTTGACTGAATAATAGACAGTAAGCAAATAAAGGCGATGAAGCTAGCATTAAACTTGTCCATTGCACCGTCTTCGGTTGTGTGCCGTGAGGAGGTGCAGAATGTTGTTTTGGAGTTCTGCAAAGGGTGTCGTGATAAGGAGCAGAGTGTTGTTTTTGTTAACTCTGAGTTAAGTGTTGATTTAAGTATTAATCTTCAAAATTCCGCATGACTAATCCGTCTTGAATCATTGCTTGTGACTACAGAATTCCATTGCTTATTACCTTGCAGAATCAACAATTCAAATGCAACTTTTCTGGAACTAATTATGTGCAGATTTAGACCCTGTCCTGTTTGTTAATTCACTTATTGGGATTTAAAATTTGTTATGTGCCTACTGTCATAAATTTGTTATTTGCTAAAGCATCACTCAGTTTTTTACAATAATTAATGGAATAGGTTGTTTCTGCATTCAAGGTTGAATTAATGGAATAGGTAGTTTCTGCATAAAATCACTTCTAACTTTAATCTGGTTGGTTGTGCATTTCCATTTGTCTTTGTTGGACTTCGGTGTCTATTTGTGTAGATTACTCTAGGAAAGTTGCATGAAAAGCAACCTTGCAAATTGCACTAAAGATTGGTGAGTTGAACCCGTAAAAACAAGCAACAACAACCCTTCCTATTTTAGTCCTTGCATTTGGAACAGCAGTTTGCTGGAAAACAGCCCATGAGTGAAATTATTCCATGTATCAAAATTAATAAATGTTTTGATTGTTATAAAATTTTAATTTATTTACTATTTTATATTATTTTTTTACTTTTATTTAATTATTATTCACACAAATTTATTTATTTTTTCTGATAATATTATGTTTTTGTTGTTTTGATTTTTATTTTTTTTTATAAAAATTATAAATTATTTATATGATATTTGAAACACTAAAAAAGTTTGTACAAGCAGATTACGTAGTGAATATTAAAATGAGATAAAAGTTTTACATCCATTAAATATGGAGATCAGACAAAAAATGTTTCTTTTTACTTTAAAATTGAAAATAAAATAATGAGACTCCTCGCTTTTTTATCATCCGCAAATATGAATAAAAAAAAACTAAAATATGATAAAAAAAAAGTTCCTACATAGTAGCATATAAACTAGAGAGAAGAAAGTTGTGGTGAAGAAGAAAGACACATACTATTGTTGGTTTGAAGAGAAGGACAAAAAGCTATGGAAGATGCAAGCTCTTGTACATATGTCTTTTGTCAAAAAAAAGTTGTTAAAGAGATTTTTTCCTATATGATATTTTTACAATTTTTTTTTAACAACTTTTTGACAACAGGACACGTATCATTATTTTACTGGTTTGTTTAAATTTATGTTTAAAAAAATATTTGAAACAGATGAATCATAGACTACCACGTATGCGTTGTCAAAAAGTTGTCAAAAAAGAGTTGTTAAAGAGATTTTTTCCTATTCTCTATAACTTGATGCCTAGAATCAGATTGACAAATAAGATGGGATAATGATATTTAGACAACAATTTTTTTACAACATTTGAATATTGATTACGTGTCAATCTGTGATTGGTCGTAAATTACTCCATAATCAATACTAATAATCATAAACACTAATATGGAGTAATTTACGACCAATCACAGATTGACACGTAATCAATGTTCAAATATTGTCAAAAAAATGTTGTCTAAATATCATTATCCAATAAGACGGTTAATGCCTGACATAAACTTCAACTGCATTTTTATTACCATGAATAAAAGTTAATGTATACTTTCATTGAATCACTGTTGTATTATTTGAAATGGTATTTTTATCACGTATTTTTATTTAATTAATAATTTAATTTTTATATTTACGTTTATGATTTACTCTAGTTTTTATATATTGTAGTTACTTAATTGAATTTCAATATTATTTATTAAAAATAATCAATTATTTCTTAAATTAAATCCACATTGACACATATTTAATCAATTTTATTTGTTTTATACTTAATTGACTTAAATCTAATATATATTTGTTACTCTTATTTAATATTAATTATTTCTTAAATTAAATCCACATGGACACATATTTAATCAATTTTATACTTTTTTTATACTTAACTTAAATCTAATATATATTTTTTTACTCATATTCAATATTTATTAAACTTGTAATTATTTTCTACATTTGATATTGGAAAAAAGAATATGTATTTGAAAAAAAATGTGAATTTTTCACATTTAATATTTGATAATACAATATTTTTTATTATGATTTTTAACTTTTTATATAAAAAAATTTAATTATATTTAAAATAATGAAGTAACATGTATAAATATATTGGCTATAAGCCAAACATCTCATATTCATTGAATATGTAAACAATTTTTTACTTTAAAATATTTAAATTCACAAGTGTCTCATTATGATAATTCGTACTCATATCTAACTAATATAATTTAATGGATACTATTGATTGATCACATGAATACGATACAAAAAGTTAAAAAGTATTTAATATATGTACTTTTGAAACTGTTCATTACTTAATATACAAATATTAAATTTTTTAAAATAAAATAAAATTTCAGTTATTAACAAAATGATTTTAAATAGAACAATAAATCACTTAACTTTATTTGTAACAATAAATCACTTAAATGATTTTGAAATGTGCAATCAATTTTTCATATTACATGTATAAATATTCACTTTATAATAGTAACACTATATATTCTTATTATTAATGTCCTAACTCGATCTGTTGTTAGATAAACTACTTTCTCATCTAAGTTTTTTTTTTTCTCTCATTAGTTTCTTTACATTAATATTGTTATTATGCGATGAATTTTAAATACATAATTTATCTCATGTTATACGTTTTTAATTATTTTAGTTACAAATAATTGATAATAAAATTCAACTACTAATTAATAGTTAGAATAATTCTCACCCCTTTCATAATATAAGATGTTAATACTTGTACAAATTTCTTATGCAAATATAACACTTCACTCCACTAGTATTAATTAAGAAACACGAGAGACAACGACAACGACCTTGAATTGAGTGACTTTATTTTTTTTTTTTTCTGCGTTGAGACGGAAACTTTGATTTTTCTATGTTGGTCTCGTCATTTATTAACTGTTTAGTATTTAATTTGCTCACGCATAGTATATATTACTGTGATTCCAAAGTTCTATGTCAGAAACAGGACTGAAGTAATCGGGTTCAGGCACCAAAATATCAGAAGGAAGGCACGATATGTCAACCATATATGGTTCCAAGAAGAAGCTTTCATTCACAGGCTCTAGTTGGTATGCATCCACAAAAGAAAAATCATCATCCCCAGAAATGGTTTCAAGAAAATTTTCTTTGGTAGCAGTAGTTACAGAGAGTTGGGACGAGGATGTTGATGTTGATGTTGCTGTTGTGCATGAATCGATGAATTGAGAAGTTGGTGCGATATTATTGTTAGGGTTTGGTCCTTGTTCATGTGGTGATTGATCCTTTGAGTGGGAAACTTGAGGTTTCAGAAGTTGATATCGTTTTTTCAGATTGGTGTGCCAATAATTCTTAATTTCATTGTCTGTTCTTCCTGGCAGCTGAGCAGCAATGGCAGACCATCTGCGTTAAGAAGGAAGGGAAATCAGACCTCAATAATACTGATTAAACATTTTAACAATTTTTTCAAAAATATTCTTTTAAAAAAAATCACATAATTAACGAAGACTTATTTAAAAAGTTATTGTTCATGGAAATTATTTAAATTAGAGAAGAATAAAACATTTTCTTAATTTAAATTGACATTTTTTTTTAAAATTTTTCAATCAAGATCATAAACATCTTAGGGTATCATAATATATTCAGCTTAATTATTTTTTTGTGTGTAGTTATTAACATAAATAGCTTACAAAAATAATATTGTATGACTTGACACTTGACTTAGAATTCCTTCATGTCACTTCAATTCCATAACTATTTGTTTTTGCTAAAACTAGAATAAGAATTGTGCTTAATCACTTGGCCGTTTTCTAATAAATAATTTTAATAAAAATTAAAAACCATTATTTAAATATATGTGTTCTTTTTATATTTAATCTTAATTTTATTGTATATTATAAATATAGAATGTAAGTGAATTATGCTTAGTTAACTTCCCTTTTTAAAAATATGTTTTTATGGGATATTAAAAGTACGGTTTTGTTTCATTATTTAAATAAAAATATTTAAACGTATAATGTTTTGTATTTAAAAAATATTTAAACTGTGTGTTAAAACAGATATACAAATACTTCGATGAATATATAAAAGTTAGTAGCTATAATAATAATTTCTCCATATTGTTACTTTATAAAGACACCAAAATTCAATACGAAAAGTGATATAAAGTTAAAAATTAGATTTACTCAATATATAATATAGTTTTGGATTTTTCAATTTTATTATAGGTCTATATTAGTTGCTAGAACTAACATTAACTAGTAGTGTTGGACCATAATCTATTTATTTGAATTCAAAAACTTGATTTAAATGATTAGGAATCGGATATCAAATTTCTCATGTACTATAATAGAGAAATAAACTATAATTAGGTAAAATAAATTATATACGAGTGATTTACCATTACCTTAATTTCTATTAATATGTCATTTATCTATAAAAACTTATATTAATAATGTTGTAGCTTAATATTATGATCACTTAGATATTAATAGACAATTCTATTAGCATAGCAGCATGCATATTTGGTACATTAAATATTAATATAATATAATATTAGAGAAAACCTCAAATATTTACACTTATTATTTAACTTCCATTAAATATCAAAAGTATACTTATGAATCTAAAACGTTATGTTTTTTTAATCAATACATGGCAATAGTGTTTTACATTTTTCAATTCATATTTACTTCAATTTTTATATTGAATAATGATATTTAGACAACATTTGTTTGATAACATTTGAACATCGATTATGTGTTAATCTGTGATTAGTCCTAAATTACTCCATAATAATGTTTATGATTATTATTATTGATTGTGGAGTAATTTAGGACCAATCACAGATTAACACGTAATCAATGTTCAAATATTGTCAAACAAATGTTGTCTAAATATCATTATCCTTTTATATTTTATTAGCCTCCAATAACTTCTTCCCGAAACCCTAATCCGTGACAATCTTTTAACCTTCTTTGCACATCTAAAAATATGACATAAACCTAAACAATTGATTTGTGGGTATCACAACTTCAAGAAGCTATTCTAAGCCTAATTATCTAACATCAATATTGGACCTAACTATTAATATAACCAACACACGTGGAGAGTTTCTGTTCAATAATATCAATTACAGAATTTGAAATTAAATAGAAAAGTGGAAAATTCTAAATTTAAAGCTCTTATATTTTGTGTGTAAATTTGCTGTTTTACGTGTTTGAAATGTACACGTGATGACAATTCATATACCTGTTACCGAGACTTTGGAGAAGTTTGATAATGGTATCATCTTCTTCTTTAGTGTAGTTTCCTCTTTTGATATTTGGCCTCAAGTAATTCAGCCACCTTAGCCTGCAACTTTTTCCACACCTCTCAAGACCTAAAAGATGAATCAAGTTATACATACATATGGTATAAAACGATTTCGTAACAGCACCAGATTCGTTAGGTTTACATAGTCGACATTAATTAGGTTTCTGCAACATTACAGGAATTTTGTTTCAAATGAAAATTTGATTCATTGTAAAACATACGACACGGTGGTCGTAGTTTCTGATATGATGATGACTGAGAGAAACTAATTCATGCAGAGAAGGAAGACATATAAGAATTAGAGATTTTGAGGTACCTGCAAACTTGGGGAGTAGGTTCCAATTCCAGTGACCGTATCTCGTAACATAAGCAATCAATTTTTTATCTTCCTCTGGGGTCCATGTTCCTTTCCTAAGGCCATTTTTTTCAGAGTTAGTCTTTTTCACCATCTCTACAACCTCCTTATCTTTCAGTGTCCGTATCTGTTACTATGTATGAGTGAAAATCTGATTGAGAAAAGAGTGACGGAGAGAGAACCAAGTCTCTGCTTTTTCTTTGGCTATATCTCTACCAAAAGTTTGTTTATTCTTACCTATATATATACCAACGATTCATTCAAAATCAGGGTCCACGTAGATTTGATATCTTCCTAGAAAATATCATTGTTTTGTGACGTGAGTAATACAATGTTATATGAACCAATTTATACATACAAATTCAAATTTGTTCTCTCTATGCAAATTTATTTCATATATTAAAATATTAATCACATGACTGATAGTTTCACTTCATCACAATAGATTTCCGTTGAAGCAGTCTTTACCGAAAAGAAAAGATAATATACTTTCATAATATATTTTTTACAATATTTTAATATTATCTACGTACTCTATAATAAATAATAATAACTATAAACACCAACATAAACCAATCACAGAATAACACGTAAACAATGTTAAAATATTATAAAAAATGTATCAAATATTATTATCCGAACAAAAAAATAGAATAATTTTGACATCGTGACAATCATTGAAAGTTCATATTCTTTGATTTTTGATAAATAATTTATTGGACAATACTCAATACATTTACCACAAAATATATGAATTCTAAAATAAATATTGTATTTAAGCAACCTCTTTTGGAATACCTGTTTCGAATTTCCAATCATCAATGGATAGATTTCATAGGACAGAAAGGAACACACATACCTCACCAGCAATATATTTATCAAATTCGAATATATTAGATACTACTGCCTTAGTTATCACATAATTTAAATGCCTTTAGATATTTATATCTTTTGTTGAAATAAATTAAACATTTTTTATAAAAATAGAATATGATTGTAAGTAAGAGTGAAGATATTTTACCAGTTTCAACTTAGATAGTAATTTTTATGAGCTTTTTACAGAGAAAAAAAGGAGCATAGTTAATTACAATACTTAATTTACTATTACAAAATTTAAAAATTGTATTTATGATTATCATAATTGTATCATCTTAATTAAAAAAATATAAACCGTATTTAGCCATCTTTCGTTTATTTATGTATTTTTATGGTATGAATTTTTAGAAAAAAAAAAAAAAGAAAAAGAAGTTTTCCTCTTCGAGAAACATCTTTTTACCGACAAAGAGATTCCTCCTCTTTTCTTGGAAGGAGGAAGGACATTTACTTTTTATCCTAAAAGACAAAGAAAAGCTGCTACGTAAGCTTATGCGAAGTACATCAACATCCTTTCAAATATGCACTGCACATCTTTCCTTTCCTTCAAATAACTTTGTTAACTGCTATGATTAAACCCTTTTTATTGTAAAAAAAAGAAACTTATTAATAAATATATTCTCATTCATATAGAATAAATAACTTCACATATTTTAAAAAGCAGTTAAATGTAACAAATTTTATAAATGTTTTTAATGTCCTGCTTTAAATATTATTCTTGTAAAGCAAAAAAATACATTTTAAAGTAATGTAATTAAATAACACGTTAGTTAAAGTTATTATTAAGAAAATATCATTATATAAAATAAAAAATGGATGATATATTTTTTAACTGTATGAAGAAACAAAATTATAAATACATTATAACGATTTCATTCTCTAAAAAATATATCTTTACATTTTCTTTATACTCTTTTTCGAAATATGAGATCATATGTTTTTAATATTTAAACATCAAATCTTAGAGTAGGTAAGAATTGGTTGATTAATATAGCCCCACCAGTAAGAATTCAAATCAAGGTAAAGTGTTAGGAATGACGGAAAGGTGGGGTTAGTATTAGTCATTTTTTTAAAATAAAAATAATATTAATTTAGAGAATTAATTTTTTATTATACATATTATTTAAAATTTATAAATATAAAATAATAATACAAATTAAATTATTAAGTTTATTAAAAAATTGATAGGTAAGTTAAGGTTTTCAACTTGTTTAACCATGATAGGTCAACTTACCTCATCCCATTTTTTTTGGAATGAGTGGTCCATTTTGTCATTTAAGAGGTGTTAATAGGTTAAAACTTTGAAATTTCCAATAATTTAGTTTTGAATTAAGAATGTGTACTCTCTTGTGGGGCATGCTTAGTATAAGTATTCTATAAGATGTCAAAAGTGACAAATTACTTTAATCATTGAGATGCAATTATTCATCTAACTTAAACTTATTTCAGTGTTGTGGTATTATTAAAGTGAGATTCTTGTGATATATATATATATATATATATATATATATATATATATATATATATATATATATATATATATATATATATATATATATATATATATATCCAATATTTGAATTTTTTATATCTAAGTTTGAGAAAAAGTCGGGTAAATTTTGTTTTTAAATAATCTTGTTGAGGAGCTTGTAGCCTAAGGTATTTTATATATTAGTCAATTTTAAGATTTGTGTAATGATTCAATTCTTAATAAATTAGTGTTTTTATTTTTTATTTTTTTTTTTTTTTACATTTGGTAGTTGATAGAGTGAATGATGTTGGTATAAAGTTGAAGTCTTGAGAAAACACTCATATATTTGTTGTGTTCGATTATTATATGTGCGTATAGAAGTTGACATATGTAAAAAAATACTTGTGATTTTTTAAGTGAAATTAGTATATATGAATGGTAATCATAATATATTTGTTGATGATTTCCACTATAAATGATGGTTTAAATAAGATTGAAGTGTTTTATGGCGTTGATTTCATTGAATTTTTTTTTTCTTTTGTTGAGAACTGGTCCTTTCAAACTTAATATCATGGTTCATCAGTCAAACCACACCAAAATGGTGTGCAATTACTAGTATAAATATATGAATTATTACATAAATAGATTACGATTGTGTGCAAAAGATATATTCTATATTGAAATGATGACATTTTTTGAAATTTCAGGTAAATAATATACTACATTTAAGTTAAAAATATATTTTATCTCACTATAAACTATAATAAGAGAATCATATACTATAGTATAAAGTACAATTTTAAGTGAATTGTAATCTATATTACTCTCAATAGACTACAATTTTAAGTCAATCGTAGTTTATACTATCTTGAATAGTTTAAACTTAGTAATTTTTCTAAAAAAGTCATTATTGTTTCCGGTTGTTAATAAATGAAAATTTTTCCTTCTCCACCGTGAAAGTCGAATATTTAAGTCATTATTTATGTGTATATTTTTAAGGATAATTTAAGTTTCTTTTTTCTAAATAACATAAAAAACTAAAAAAATTAATGTTGTCAAAAAATTTGAAAATAACAGATAAATAAAATAAAAATCTTTAAAACAAATGTAGTAATTAAGAAACAACGGAAAAATTCTATCATATAATACTAATTAATATAAGTTATTAAAAATATAAAGTAGTATAAAATTGCGTAATATAAAATTAAAAATAATAATTAAAACGCTAATAATAAAAATATAAACAGGAACCTTATAATTTGTTCAAGTCTTTATTTATTAAAAAATATTTTAATAAAAATAAAAAAAATATGCTAATTTCTTAAAGTAAACTATTGAAGCTGTTTTAATTTTTAATATCAATTTTTAACTTTTTAATTAGTTTTCTTTACAACCACTTTGGGATTATTTAAACTTAATCAGTACTTTAATTGTAATAAATGACACCTTTCATCTATAATAGAATGTTCTTTAATTTATGGATTACGCGGGGAGGTGACCGGATACCAGTTCATCGTTTTAATTAATGAGGTTGTTCACTCCTTTAAAAATAGGAAGTGCTTTTGGGAAACAAAAGGGGAAGATAAAATATATGATCCTGTTTATTATTTTTTACAAAAAATGTCTGAAAAGTCGAATTTTAAATTATTCAATACACATTTTTTTAATATTGTAATTTAAATATATTATCATTGTAAAAAGTATCGCTTACATATTAATTCATTTGTTACATATTAAGAACTTTGTTAAGTAAAATAATTTAATAATTAATATATATATATATATATATACACACACAAAAAAATAGTAGAATTTTGAAAATCTTTTTAGTTTCTCTATGTAACATTCCAAAATAGTTATAATAGTAGTTACAGAAATAATATAATAGAACAGTTATAGACCGAGATATAAATTATAAATTATACAGTCATCTAAAATAATTGTAGAATTTAAAACTTTAATTACACAAAAGTATCTCCAAAATTATACACCTAAAAGCAGACAACCTTACTAAACTAAACAATAGCATCGTTGCCCTCCAAAGCCTGTTCTAGGGACACCTCATCTACCTCTACTCATATCCAATGAATGATCATTGCACAAGAAAACACTACACATACAAAATACAAACACAAACAGAAGGGTGAGCTAGATATATAAAAAACCATGCAATTTAATAACACATAACATATATATTTCAAATCAAGCAAAGAAAACTAAGTCACGCATCCTAGCATGTGATGTTCTAGACTTGACTTATCTAGACTTAGAATGATTATCGAGCTATGACGGGTTGTGCACTCGTAGTGGCCTCTATTGCTTTGCAAAGTCATTACCAAAGGGTTTCACCCTACCATACTCACGAGGGTAGTCTGTTCCAGGCCTTGAGGCTTACTGGAAGCCCCCAAGACTAAGACCTTCTACTACTCGTCACGACATGGTTCAATCCTCTCTACTTGATGAGAATGAAAGACCATTGGAGTTTTAGGATAACCCCCGAGACTGAGCTCCTGCATTCATTCTAAACAACCTGGTATCTCACCAAGAGATTCTACTTTGAAACATACACACATCACCTTATAATCACATACTTATACTTGTAAATAACACTAAAAAAGATTCTCAATTAGATAATATCATACACCCTCAAAAACACTTCACAATTCATTCAACACATAACATAATACAACTTAATACAAAGAAATAAAAAGCAAACTAAACTCAGACCTTTCGCTCAACACACACTATTCGTAGAGCGAAAGCAGGAGTTTCTCGTAAAGTGACATGTCTCGCTGTGTGAATTAACTCGCAGAGGTACCATACCTCAACCCCTCGCATAGCGCCCCCAAGTCGCTATGCAAAAGGCCAAACAAAGACCAAACCCCTCAAACACTCGTTGTTCGCCCCATCTCGCTATTCGAATTAAACTGGTAATGATCTCAGGCCACCACCAGTCGCACAGAGCCTAGATTCGCTATGTGAATCACCAGACAAAGGGCAACCCTCCCCAACCATTCGCATAGCGCACCAACTCACTATGCGAATGACCAGACAGAGATACCCTCTTAAGCCATTCACATAGCGCACCAACTCGTTGTGTGAATGCCCTAGCAGAGAGCACCTCGCTATGAGGACTCGTTGTGCGAAACCCTTCGCTCAACGAGTATGCATAATCTACAGAACGAAACTCTGCAGAATTATGCAACTCACATACCACTTACAAATTCTAACTATTTTTTTCAACTTCTAACACTCCTAATTGTATTATACACCTAATTAGACTTGTCTAAGTGATTATAAACCTTCCTACCATCTGTCTATAGCGTTTGTGGATCAATTCTTACTCTAAAACATCAAATTTATCAACTTAGGGACTCAAAACACAATCTATCACCTTGAACCTATTTTTGACCATTTTGATGACTCAAACAAGTCACAAATGACTTCCTTAAACTGTCCCAACAGATCATTTGAGTCCTCAAATCCTAGTTCTCATTTTCACTACCTCACTTCCTCCAAAATGACTCAAAACACACTTAATTTGCTTAACTTGCTATCTAATGATTATTATAACAAATTTCCCACATCCAGCATGTTCAATTACAGCAGTACACCTCATTAAAATTAATTCACTCACCATATCACAGTTTCACAGTTGACATTTAAGTACATATCATTTAAGCTTTAAAAACCTAAATTTGACTCAAACATAATAACACATAATTCATCACACACACATATCATAACTACTAAATTAAGGAAATCATCCAACTCCCCTTACCTCAGAGATATACTGCCCAACTCACATGATTACTCCGACCTTGCCTTGTACCGAAAGGAAACTCTAGAAACACGTATGACTCACCAATTTGTGATAGGAAACAACTCTTAGAACCTAAATTAAGTTAAGAATTGAAGAGAAATATCACTACACACATGCAACCAGAATTTGTTGCATGATCACAGTCCAAAATGAACAGAAGAAAAGGGGAAACGACTTACCAGCTCAAAAACAAGAACTGATCGGCCAAGATTGTAGCCCTTGACACTAGGATCGTCTAGGCACCTCTTGATCGTCGAACAAGTAGCTCAAATGAAAGAAAATCTAGAGAGAAGACAAAGAACTCTAAGTGAATAGTGTTCTAAAAAGATAGAAGATTTTAGATAATGAACCAGGCTTTAGAAAGTTCTCTTTGTATTATCAAATTATTTTTATATTCGTCTCATTATTTTAATACATCTATCTACTCTAATTCTCTATTTTCTAGGTCCTTACACAATTTATTTTTAAAAAGACTAAAACTACCTTTGATTTTTAGAAACTTAAACAACCGCACAAAATAAAAAAAAGAAGTTATTTCGAAAAAATAGTTTTATTACAGAAAAGAAAGGTTATACAACAAATTTTGTGTTAGGATGACGACACTAAAAAACGTAATTGTCTTTTAGTAAAATTAATTTTTTTAAGTTAAAATGAGTTGTTTAGACAAAAAAAAATTATAAATAAATTAATACTTAAAAATTTGAAAAATATTTCAAATAAATAAAATTTGAAATTCAACTAAAAAAAGTGAAAAATTGATATTTCATGGTTATCCACTCTCTTTTTATACCTCTTTATATATATATAACCACATACATATTAAAAAAATTAAATTGTTAAATATTCTTTGAACATTTAAATTTAACTAATATTTATTTTTGTAAATATTAATTTTAAACGAAAATTTTATCTTAAAAGAGTAATTCAATTATTTTATCTAAAAAAGAAAATTAAAATATAATATATTTTAATTATTTTATTTAAAGAAAGTATTTAGAAAATAAAAAAATATTTTAAAAATTATTGATATTTGTGGATGAAACAGAAGATAAAAGTAATTTATAAAATTTGTGTATTAAATGGAGTGGTAATTGAGAAGCTGAGGGTGATAGCACAGGATCAGAAGACATGGACCAAAGCAATTAAGAAGAAGGTCCACCAACAAAAAGTTCATGTTATCCAGTTTTATGAATTTATAAGGTCGTATATGTTCACACAAATTCATTCATCTCATCTTAATTAAAGAGAAAAAGCTGTTTTAAAATTGGTTTAATTATAATGAAGAAAAGGATAATTACAATGGTGTCCTCTAATTATAGAATTAAGAGTACAGTTTGCATCCCAACCATACTTACATTAAGCATTGATTATCCCAGTAGAGTGAAAGAGACTGCTAAAATTATAGGAACCTCTCCTCAATAAAATCGTACTTATGCAGTTACGCACTACGTTATTCCTGCGGCTGAAAATATAATACATATTAGTCGACGATTATACACGTGTTAAACATGTTCTATATAAAATGTACTAGTCTAATATAATACACGAAAACATGTTTTTTATTTTTTTCGAGAAAGTCAGGAATGGACAGTTTTTGGTACTAGACACTCGGAAGATGAACATGGACAACCTATGTCTAAGGATACCATCTAATCGCTGTCCCATACACGACAAAATATGCAGTTGAACGAATACAAATCTAGTCATAAATCATGTTTTCAGATACAATAATGGTAGACGTAAAAAAAAGAGGTTTCTTTTCTTCTGGAACATTCATTTAGAAGAAATAAGGACGCATTTTATAAAAAATAGAATTAAAAGTGTCCATCTTCACAATTTTTTATAGGATAATGATATTTAGACAACATTTTTTTTGACAATATTTGAATATTGATTATGTGTTAATCTGTGATTGGTAAAAAATTACTCCATAATAATGTTTATGATTATTATTATTGATTGTAGAGTAATATTTGACCAATCATATATTGACACGTAATCAATGTTCAAATGTTATAAAAGAATGTTGTCTAAATATCATTATCTTTTTTATATTAGAAATGAATTATGTGAACAAAGTTATTTTTTTCCCAAAAATAATTGAGGTCAGTCATTGTACATTTGATTTGCATGGTGAGTCATATAAATGGACAAAATAAATCTTATTTTGGGAGTTTTCCTATTGAAAAAGCAATTTGGTAAGACATAATTTCAGTGTAATCATGTATAGGAAAAGTGTGTTTGATCAATCTTTAACACAATAATGGATATGAAAAATAAGACAAAAAATAATATTAATTGAGATAAGAATAGACTTGAAGGAGTAGGGTGAGTGAAGAGAACTAGAACTACAATGAACAACAAAATAATGTTGTTTACAAACGGATCATTGAGTTGAAAATGTCATATGATTATGTGTCTAAATCTAGATTTAATACTTAAATAGGTTAATACGAAAGATTAAAAACAAATCCAAAATAATCTATTTCTAAGGTATACGTAAGTCAGAAACTTCTTATTTTTGTTTGTATTATTTGAACTCCATGCTCAATCAATGAGATCTAAATTTGATCGAAATAATTTTGAAGATCAAAATTACACAAGTCTAATGGTTTTATGAGTTTTCAATTATGTTAGTAGTAAAATAGAACTTATAAAAATCATTATTTAAATGAAAAGAATTAACTATTATATATTTAATATATTATGTATATAAATGACAAATGCTTTCTATTATATTTGGAACCATAAAATTAAAATATAAGTATAATTGGTATTAATAGAAAAATTATATCAGAATTGATCATCAATTATCAACAGCTAAAATAAACATCACAATAAATGTGTTGAAGGTTAGCTATGAAAATTTTGGAATTAAATTTTAAATTAATCTGTAATTGATTTAACAACTAATTTACAGACTTATAAAACCTTATTTATTAATGTGGGACCAGCACAGGCTGAGGTTAGGTTTTAGTATTGACTAAAGTGTTACTGATTTGAAGAGTAATAGAATTGTGTCTTACGAATGTATCAGTATTTACACACAAAACTTATCGCACTGTCCCTACATTTCAGATTTTATAGCTGCGTTTTAGACTTTTAGGGTTTCTTATTTTATCAAAACAGGCAAGATGAATTTGAGGTAAAAGAAACAAACAAAATTCACAAATTTCAATATCTTCAAAAATAAAATGAATAGAAAAGAACACCACCTTAATCCTTATTAAAGTTTTTTTTTTTATTTTAAATATAAATTCAATATATACATATCTTCACGAGCACAGCTTTTCTATTCAATGTTATTCCTTTTAATACATTTTAAAATATTAAAATTAATACCAATTAATATCTTTTATAAAAATGACAAAGAAACAAACATCTCAAAATATAGTTTTACACATGTTTTCAACTAAATGGACCCACCAACGTGAACATTGTGATTTGCGTCGAGATGGAGTGGTGAAGTGAAACTTTTGGTTGAATGTGCTGTCAACAAATCTCGATATTTTGATATTTTTTTATAACAGAATATGTATTATTATTTTATAATTTATTTAAATTTTTGTTTAGAAAAAATTTGAAAGGGACAAATTATAAACCGCATGCATATGTATTATAAAAAAAGTTGTTAAAAAATATATTTAAAAGAACTTTTTCCATCAACACGCATTACTTACGTGGCGGTTCCAATATAATCAGCAACAGAAATAAAATCCGCTGATACATTGACAGCTGTAAATCAGCAGTGTTTCGAATAAATTCTTGTTCTTGTAATTTGATTGAAAAAAAAAATTATGGCTCGGTTTAAATGTATTTATTAATTTGAATAATATTTATTTTTATAATTTCAGCATAAAAATATTTTTTTAATATTTTTACTAGAAAATTTATGTAATCTTGACATCTTTGCTTTGTTAATGAATTTTAAAATTTATTTTTTGATATTTCGTTAGGCTATTCTTAAATAAATTTATTATGTCTCTTATTGGTTTAGACAAATTTTTTCTATCTTTTTAAGAAGAAAGATTAGTTGTGAAACATATACACATTATTTGTTTTCTCTTTTTGCTAGCTATTTAAATTGGAGTTTGAAAGTCTCTAGAATCAACATTAATTATATTTGACACATTTTTTTTTTCAATTACAGGTCCTTTCAAGATTAAAAGTTAAGATTAACTTAGAGGAGTTTGGATAATAAATAAGTGTTCTTTAAGAGATAATTCATTAAATAAATTCAAGTTAATAGACTATTAAATATTTTTTCTTATTGATATACTTTATATATATTATAATAATAATATAGTTATATGTATAACTTTAGTTATTAAGTAGCGAAAATGTAAAAACTTAGAAAATGAAAATTTAGAAATAATTGTGGTTTAAAAATAAGGCTTAATATCTCCATTGATCCTCGTATTTGTGTGAAAATCTCAGTTCGGTCCTCAAGTTTTGAACTGTCTCAATTGGGTCATAATTTTTGTAAAAATGCACACATTTTACCCCAACCGTTAACTGATCTCAAACGGCGTTAAGTTTAGCTAACATGGTAGCCAGAGGACATGCTGACGAGGCTGTGAGACTGATTGCACTGGTTACGCGAGTTTTTCGGTGACTTTATTTTTTGAGCTGACGAAATAATCTGTGTAAAATTCTTGATTCTCAGATAGATGAATAAAATCCCTAATTCAAATAAACTAAATAATAGGCATTGTGCCACGTGAAACACTGCTTATTTTAAATTATAATTCATATAATTAAATAATACACGTCAACATGTCCTCTGGCTACCACGTCAGCTAAACTTAACGTTGTTTGATATCAGTTAGCGATTGGGGTAAAATGTGTGCATTTTTACAAAAATTATGACCCAATTGAGACAGTTCAAAACTTGAGGACCGAACTGAGATTTTCACACAAATACGAGGACCAAGGAAGGTATTAAACCTAAAAATAATGAAACTTAATTATTTTAATTTTAAAAGATTTTAATATAAATAGTTTGTTGTGAATAAATTTTATTATTTTAAAATAATTTATAACTTTAAAAATTACTTTTCTAAAGTTTTCGGATTTCTTTATAAGAGTACTTTTTCTTTATTATTTTGATTGAAGAACCGAGAGAGTTAGATTGATTAAGTTTCTCTATTTGTTAAAGTTGAATTTCACCTATTTTTCTTGGTCTTTTTATTTTATTTGTTGCATGTGACTATTTTTTCACTAATATAAAGGTTTTTTAGTCATCTATATAAACATACGTTGATCATTGATTATAATTGTGTTTTGATTGTATTTGTGTTGTTCCTAGCCATATCTTAGAAGAAAATATTTATATTCTAATTTTTTTCATACAGAATAATAAAATAAGCATTATACAAAAATAAATAAAAAATTATAATGAGAATAGATAATTATCATACTTATTGGTCAACTTTATATTGTATTATTTTATATAGAAAATTATACAAAGTAAGGATAGCTAAATTAAACGATGATACAAATGAAGCTAAGAAAAGAAAAAAAAAATAGTACAGAGACATACAACATTGGTGAACAAATACATTGTATATTCAAATTGGTCTTGAATGGAAATCTTTGACCAATTGCTATTAGAGATGATCTCAATCAAAGTATTGATGATATTCATGATAACTAATTATCTGAGTCCTTGCATTTTTAATTTGTACTATGTTATATTTAATTTATTTTAGTTTTTCTTCTTTTTTTAGTTTATCTAAATTCTAACTTTTAATTAGTTTGTTTGAAAATTTGTTTGAATTCACATTACCTTTGTACAGCAATTTGATTTGTTTCTTATTAAAAGAACTTTTTGTTCATCAAATTGTAAAATAGTATCTTGTTAATTTTGCAATTATTAGTAAGTATATTTTTAAAAGAAAATAATTATTAACAATAGTGACAAAAATCATCAATTTTGACAATGATTTACTCTCACAATAGTCATAATTTTTTAAAATATTGTAACTTTTTATAATAATTTTTAAAATATAGACTTAATTATGTTTTTAGTTCTTGATAAAGTTGAGAACTTTCAATTAGTTGTTTTCTACACTTAAATTTTTCTATTATGTGACGTGTCAATTATTTTTTACTATTATTTTATTCAAATGTGTTGTTATTTTGTTATAAGATCTACTTCAAAGATTGTGTACTTAACGAAATTTTATTCAATTTAATTAAAATTATAAAATATAAAATATAAAACATAAATATATAACTATAAAATTATAATATCATAAAATTAAAAATTACAAAAATGCAAATTACCAAATTACAAAATTATAAAATGATAAGGTTATAAAATTACAAAATTATAATATATACAAATGGAAAATATAAAATTATAAAATCTAAAAATATAAACATATATAATTATAAATTATTAAATTATAATTCATAATTTTATAATTTTTTTAGTTTTATAGTTTTATAATGATCTAATGCTGTTATTTTATTGTTTCATAATTATGTAATTTTATAACCTTATAATTTAATAATTATATAATTTTGTTTATTCTGTAACTTTATAATTTTATATTTGATAATTTTATAGTTATATATTTTTACAATTTTATATTTTTTATTTTATAATTTATATTTTGTAATTTTATAATTTTAATTAAATTTAAAAATAATTTGAAAGGCTTTGGAGATAGTCATAATCTCTTATAACAAAATATGATGTGACAACATTTAAGTAATGACTGTGAAAGATAATTGCTATGTTCAATACTTAACATATGTATTTAATTACAAGAATTCAATTGAAAAGTTTTGAAACTTTGGACTCAATAAATCACATAAATTTAATAAAAAATTAATCAAAAAGTTTTAAATTTACCAAATACTTAAAACCTAATTAAACAAAAAAATACTGCAAAATTTTCAGTTGCAAAGTCACAAACATTTAGAGATGATAATTTAAGGTTAATGACTCGAAAATAGTAGTTCAATAAACTAGTGTATTCAGGGAAAATGATAATGATTATTTTCATCCATAGACAGTGGTTCCTAAATCGAGACATATATAAGTGAGATAAAAAGTTCAACTCTTTTTGTTTCGGTTTAAAACCGAGACATAAAAGGGTGAGATTTTTCCTCGGTTCAAAGGTACCCGAGGCAATACCATTTTTCGTTTTTTAATTTTTTTTATGCAAGACTTTAGGCCTCAGTTCCTTTTGAACTGAGGTAATATGTCGGTCTCTACTGCCTTAGTTGGGACCTAAACCGAGGTCGTGGAGTGTTTTTTGTTTTTTAATTTTTTTCCATAGGACTTTAGGCCTCTGTTCCTTTTGAACCGAGGCAGTATGTCCCTTTACTGCCTCAGTTGGGACCTGAGCCAAGACAGTAGGGTTTTTTTTTTTTTTTTTGCTTTTTCGCTAGCCTTTATGTCTCAGTTGTGGCTTGAACCGATGCCATAGCGGGTTTTCTACCTTGGTTATGGTCACAACCAAGGCATATTCCCCTGCTTTTTTTTTTTAAGAACAGGTCTGTTTTTGCAACATTCCCAACTGCAGAAACTGACTTGCATATATTTTACAACCAGAATAGTCCAGAACAATCAAGAAGCATATATTTTCAATAAAAATTATATTAAAACATAAATGCATTCAATAATCATAAATCAACTTCTTAGAAGCATAAATCAATTCAATGTAATCATAAATCAAGTTAAAAGCAGAATTCAATTCAATGTACAAGTTAAACTAATAATAATGTACAAAAGCATAAATAAACTTAAAAGCATAAACTTAGAACATACTATATCCTAATATCTACTACATACTATTATAAAGTTGAATTAGATATTTAGCAAGTGTTTTCCTCACGAGTTTAAGTGACCTCTCTGGAACTGAAATAGTTAAAATGAATCTCTACATAAAACACAATGATTTCAATTAGTGTATATAAAATATAAACTATAGAGAAAATAAAATTCAAACCAAAATATTATCGTTTTCCATCCACTGGTAATATGTGCACGTATAGTGGTCATCATCCAATACATGACGTAATAACCACACTCATATGATCCGTTTTGTCTATTACACTACAATATATCATCATAATTATAAAATGTTAAGTAACATCATTAGAATGGTACAAAATGTAACAAAGTATAGACTAAAATACCAAATCTTAAGGTCATCCATGTAAGCCTTTTAGTTGTAGGAATAGATCTCCTAAACAACATCATATATGTACTGCAAGGAAACTATTAAAAAAATATTGCTTTAGCATACATTTATATAACAAAGAAAGTTGAAACATTGAGGTTCTTACTAATCTACTACTTGTCTAAGAGGGTTGGGAGGAGACTTCTGCAATGAACAAAACCAAACAACAATGTTCTCCGGTAAGGAGATCACAAGTAGCTACCAATGATGCCTGAAAAGGGTAATAACTTAATTGTCATATAACAAAATTCGTAAATGAAACTTTAAAGTTAACAAACTTCACTTACCCAATTATATAAAAAGAAAATATATCTCCTTCCCCGTTGCAAAGCAAATGGTGATGTATGATTGGATTTTATCAAATCTATTTATTTCACGAGTCATATAAGGGTCAATGAACCTATATACATCATTGAATCTCATCTTGTTACTGACACCAAACATATACCTGAAATAAAAAAATAATTAATATAAGTAACTTGATAAATCAATTTTATATAAAAAAGTTCTCATAAAATTATATCACTACAAAAATCTTTTAAAGATATGTCATGGAAAAGATAAATATGATTATTGATTTAATTTAATATAAATATATTGAGTGATACATAATATTATATTACGAAAATACTATTATATACATATGATTTCTCCTTTTATGTTTACAAATTTTTAATCGTACTATTCAATAATATTTTTTAAATTCAAATAATTACTCTAAATAAAATAAAAAAGTTGTTTTTCATTTTTATCATTTTGATAAATACTTTTTTAAGTTCAAAGAATTATTTATAATCATAAATTGTTTATATAATAAAAATTATATTAATTATTTATTTTTAATAAAAATAATTTTTATAGTCTGATAAATTTTTGTAATAACAAAAATAAATAAGTAGAGACACGCATGTGTTTCCATTATCTTTTTATACATTTAAATAACATTAATGTTTTTAATTATTTAATTAAATAATATTATTTAATTATTACTAATCTAATCTATATTTTGTTTACAGCGCTAATATAATCAATAAAACTAACAAACCTTTAACAGCTAGTTAAATAACCTCAATTTGGCCAACAACAGATAAGAAAGTTTCAAATTAATTGGTTTGTCTACCTAATATAGTTTTGTTAGATATGATTAATTATGTCCAGATATGTTATCAGATGTTTCAAAAGAAGACATCATAACAATATACTATGAAACATTTTTTAAATTACTATACTGCTAACTTGTAACACCAATATTAGTATTCACATTTTTAGTTTCATTTTTTTCATCCCTTTTCTTCGTTTCAACTCTGATTTATAAAATTCCAAAATGATACATCTTATTCCTCATTCATATACGGTTTAATAGGTTCGGAGGTTCCTATATTTGGAGGTTTGTTTCAATTGGGTCCTCCAAATTTGAGAGTGATCAATTAGGTCCCTAATTTTGTCAATTTGAATCAATAAAAGTCTTTCCGTTAAATGCAGTTAAAGCCGTGAAGTTTTTGAATATGTGGCACGCTGACGTTTCCAGGTGGCACCGTTTCAAGTGCATAGGTGGATTATAAAAGGGTGAAATCCCTTTTAATTTAGGGATTTCACCCTTTTATAATCCACCTATACACTTGAAACGGTGCCACCGGGAAGCGTCAGCGTGCCACATGTTCAAAAACTTCACGACGTTAATTGCATTTAACGGAAAAACTTTTATTGATTTAAATTGACAAAATTAGGGACCTAATTGATCACTTTCAAAATTGGAGGACCCAATTGAAATAAACCCCCAAATATAGGGACCTCCGAACCTATTAAACCTTCGTATACTCGTCTGGATTTTCCTAAATAAAATATTCGAAAAAAATTTCCAATTTACAAATGGGTCTTAACAATGTCTTTTATACAATTACTTCCTACATATACAATTCTTGAGTTAAGAGGATATAAACGGTTTTAATATATTCATTCATTCACGTAGTTCATTTTAAAAAGCCCATCCCTGTGACATCGTGTTAAAACTCACAAAGGCCAATTTTAGTTAATTATGAAAAAACATTTTTTTTTCTGTAATTCTGATGCTAACATACAATATCTTACGCAGATAAGATGATTTGCAATTGAACTTAGATTTTACTTTTTCAAGTCAGATTTTTAAAATTGAATTATACTTAAAATAATATCATAATTATGAATAAAAATCTATTTTAACACAATTTTTTTTATTATTAGATTTATTATTTTATCACTTATGAAACTATTATTATATTTATTAATATCATATTTTATATATATATATATATATATATATATA
>NC_028355.1:35389507-35451038 GCF_000741045.1 Vigna radiata var. radiata | reverse complement strand
ATATATATATATATATATATATATATATATATATATATATAAAACGAAAACGAAAAGAGGTAGTGTGGTAGAGATCCAAATTGACGGGAATTAGACTTAAAAAGGTGATTTTCCTTCGTTCTAAACATATATTCCCACCAAAAACCAAAACCCTCTCGTCAAATACAAAGTATTAGTCTTTATTTTTGTCTTTTTCCCTATGGTTTGACTTAGTAATATAACTTACTACAGGGCCATTACAACTCCGAAATACACATTTATTCATAGTTATTGTCTCCTTTGTCTGCGTTACGTAAGGGAAGTTCTTAACCTGTTTCCTTGCAGTGGTTGATATAGATGCCATGCTCAAGTGTAAAGCTGTTGTTGATCGCTCTGCTATTCCTCGTTTTCCTTGTATTCACTTCTCAAAGCGTGGTTATTATTCGGTACAACGAGCAGGAAGTTCACCAACCGGTGATGAGAAACAGGCTATTGTGGTCGCAGATTTTCAAGAAAGCAAGGCCCCTCAATGGCTTAATCAAATAGCATGTCAAAGTGTAAGTGCACTCAAGACCAAGTAGAGAAGCAAAAGAAATTCGGTGCGTAGGAATGAGTATATATATATTTGAACTTAAGGTTCAAATCCTAAAACATGTTAGGAAAAATATAGGGGAATTACATCTCCTTTAATGCGCAATTGTACAATTATAATTAGGAATAATTCTCTTAGATTAAGAATAAATAAATAAAAGTGAGCATAAGGAATAATTCTCTAAAAATTATTTTTGAATGATTGAATCCCTCAAGGTCTCTTATGGACCATTGTATGGCATATTGCTGTCACAGTTAATGACATAATTGTACTCTTGGCTGAAACACAGTTCATGTACATGAACTCTGTGTTTTGGACATTTCCATTTTTAGTGTTTGGTGGCATCTTTAAAAGTTTTTATTCAAAAAATGTTCTAAAGATTTTTTTTTCTTTTTTGTGTTTCATCCGTCAATTTCATACATATGTTCCTAAATTAAATTTTTATATGTTAAAAGGAATTATCAATAGTTTAAAATATCTTTTATCGCATTATAAATTCTTTATTGCAAACGTAAACTATGATATATATACTCCAAAATATTTATTTATTGTGAATTTTATTTATAGTATAATTTATTTATTGTAAATTATAGTTATATAAAACAAACATTTATTTTTAATATTGGTGGATTAAAATACTAATATAAGTTCATAAACAAGAATGAGGAACACTATGAAGTAACTATAACGGAAAAGAACAAATTATACTCAGATGTATTATTTCCTACAAGAAAATATTCCTTAATATTTACAAGTTTTTTATTGTTACTACAGTTATACACAAATACTTAAAAACAAAATGGTCATAAGTACTATCAAAAAAGAAAAAACGTATTGTCTTTACATAATAAAACAAAACGTTTTTGAAGGTGAACCAATTAATAATCTTGGCTTTAAAACCTTTCATTTTTCTCCCAAAAGTGGCAGTCATAATCACATCCTTGATAACATCTTCTAAATACCCTAAAAATATTGTTCTATTTTTGTTTCTGCATCCCTCACTCTCTCACTCACCGAATCCTATGAAATTACTGTTGTTCAGCACGCTAGGTCAACTTCAACAAAAATATACTTAAAACACATAAATTTTTATACTTATTTAATATATTTTTTTCTTTTATTTAAAAAATATAAAAATTTAATTTTTTTTAACCATTTTATTTTATAATATGTATCAAATAAACTACCATTACTCCAACTTGAAAGTTTTTTATCTAAATGTCTAAATTGACATTCATGTCATTGCAGGCTTTGGAGATTCTATTCAACACAAAATCCAAAACTCTTTCGTCAAACGCAAAGTGCTCCTCTTTCTTTTCGTCTTCTCCCTGCGGTTTCACTCAATAATATAACTTATAATTCATCAACATCTCTCCTGAACCCATTAACTCATCATTCATCTCCTTCCTCTGCGTTACAGAGAAGAAGAGAAAACCATGAGAAACGTTTCAAAAAAGAAATTTTTAACCTGTTTCCGTCCTGTGCATGATACGGATGCAATGCTTCAACCTAGGGCTGTGGTGGATCGCTCCTCTAGTCGCCGTTTCGCCTGCATCCCCGTTGCAGACGAACACAACGCCGGAAGTTCAGCCACCAAATCCACGTTTTCGGAGCAAGAGTTGCCACAGAAGGTTGTGCCTCATCCTCCAAAACCAACGTTTTCTAAGGAGATTAAAGCCATGCTGATTGAAACCGTGTTGGTTAGTGTAATTTTTAGTTTCTAACTTTCTATACATAAAACCTACGTATTGTTTTTCTTTTGCGGTTATAGACATAATTATCATCTTGGATATCTTTTTTCCTGCAGAATACAAAAGCTCGCAAGAAAAATCTGGACAGCCAAACTTGTTTTGGATCAAAGCGTGGTTTTTCGGTATACACAGAAAGTTCATCGACCGGTGATGTGAAACAAGTTTTTGTGGACAGTAAAATTGAAAAAATCAAGCCCTCTGAATGGTCTTCGACGATTTCATCTTCAAACTCAGCGGTATCTGAATCAAAGAATATATCAGAGATTGAGTCCAGTAATGAAAAAGTAGAGAATGAAAAGAAGTTTGAGTGCGTAGGAATATTCTGGGTTTTCGTGAGCTTAGTAGTTACGGTTTTTTGGGGTAAGGTTAACGTTATTATTTGGACATCGTTGTTGTTATGTTTTTTCTCTCTTTGGAATGCAAGTTGTTGTTGGCAAAAAGAGGTTCCCAAGTTGGGGAGCGTAGAATCCAAAGCCTACAAGAATAGCCGCAGAGAGCGTAGTGGAAGGAGTGGTCGGAATAAGGAACATTGAATCTTTTACGCCAGCTTGAAGAAAATATCAATATTTTCTTAGTTTTTACAGAAAATAATTTGTTAGATACTCTACAAATATTGCATGTCCATATATTTAATCAATTTTTATATGACATGCATTATAATATTTACAAATGAAAATTAATATATCTTAATTGCATATTATAAAAAAATTAAATGTGAATCACACACTCAAAAGCTTGAATGTGTACAACTTATTTTAATTTCTGTAGACCTTTTATTTTTTGTCAAAATATATTTGTATGGATATTTTAATAGTAAATTAGGAATTATGTTGTTATTCAAGTGTAATACTATGAATCGATTTTGACATTTTTGTAGTTTTTTCATTTATTTAATGAGAAAATTGATTGTCTAACGTAGTTAAGGATATTAAATTAGGTAGAAACGTTACTTATACGATACAATTTAAGTTTCATAAAGGTGAGTTTTTTTTTTTTTTTTTTTTTTTTTTTTTTTTTTTTTATATATACCGAGAGAGTTGGCATTAATGGATTATGTATTAATTCCATTCCAAAATCTTAAGGTAATATGTTTAGGAATCCTTTTACTTATATATTATATATTAGTTATACTTTTATTTTTTTTTATTTAATGTGAGACTTTTATCTTATTTCAAACTCTTAAGAATCTTTTCTTCAATTTTGGACTCTTCTTTTACATATAAAAGTATATCTTGGATCTATCGAGTGTGTTATGATCAAAGTCTTACTTAAGGTCATTTGGTTGAATTAGAAAAAATTGTAAGTAATATTGTGAGTCAAATCCATTGGAGAATCGAACATTTAATTAATATTAAGAACTTTCATTCATATAGAGTATTCTCAAAAATATTGCAAAAAAGATACGAGCATTTTATAATGAAAAAATTAAATTCAATTAAGGATTTTATTCATCTTACACGAACACATTTTGCTTTTCTATGTTATATAAACTTGTATGTTAGTATTGAAAATGATGACATAATAATGTGACTATTCTTCCATAATGTTTTCTATTAGTTCAAAATAATCAATATATAAAATTAGAACAAGTGATTGTCAAGATTTTTAAAGGAACATATAATTTAAAAGAAAAAGTTTGAAAACATGTTTATATTGACTTAGAAGAAAAAATGCATTAGAACATGGATGTGTCTATCAAAATTTAAATATAGTAATCTCCACATCTTACCAAAACCAAGTTATTTTTAGATTTTATAAAAAAAATCAGAAATATCCTCTTTAGTCTCTTTTTCAACCCAAAAATATAAATTGAACTCATCTTAAAACATTTAACAATCTTCTTCTCAAATTTGAATTTCTCCACACTGGGACATCTCCCTCTCTAGAACTATAGGGACATTCTTCTCAAATTTGAATCTCTCCACATTGGGACATCTCCCTCTCTAGAACTATAGGGACACTCTTTCCTAACACTACAAGAAATCCTTAAATTTTAGGATTCTTCACATACTTTGCAACTTACTTGTCTAAAATTTTATCAAGTCATCAACTCTAATATCATAATACTACTTTCAACATAATAAATGAATTTATAAGTTCTTTTATATACTAATTATTTTTCTTTCATTCATTTATATACTAATTATCTTTTTTATTTTTATCTAACGTGAAACTTACGATAAATTTTTAATAAAGTTTACATTTATATCACGAGTTAATCAAATAATATTCCAATTTAAACCCATGGTATTTGCTTAAATTTTCTTACAAAAAATTAATTTTTTTGTTATTTTTCTATTTTCTTTATCAGTCTCTTAATTAGGATGATGTGTCTAATAGAAAAAAATAATTGTTCGTTCTTTTGAGAGTTGGACAATAAGAAAGTATATGTTTGTATATGTTTTCTTCGTTTGATTTACATCTCAAAAAATAATAGTTGCAATAAATAATGTTTTACGGGAATAATAAAAAAAGCTTTGGAGGTGAAAATCATGTTTTTCCAAATAAAAATAAAAATTTATTAAAAAATATTACTCTTATTAAATATTTTAATTCGATAACAAAATAAATATTTGAATAAAATAAATATATTACTCTTTATTTTTCAAAAATGTATATAAATATTCTTGAATATTTTTATAAATCAAACATATTTTAGTCATTTTATGAAAAGATAAATTCAAAAAATTTTCAATTCTTAACGATCATGATTCACAATTATATTCATCAAATTGTATAATGTGTGTTTAAACTGATATTATCATGTTATGTTTATTAAAACTGTTGAATTCTATACCAATTAATAAAAACTAATTGTTTTAATCTGTCAATGGTGTAAAAGAGTTACATTAAGAAAAAGTTAAGTTTTAAATTTTGTTAAAAACAATATTTAATTCTTGTACACAAATCATGAGTCAAAATAATTGAGTACAAATAAAACCCATATTATCGAATTCGTGTTTTAAATATGATTTACAAAAGTAAAAATTTCAACCCCCCAGATTTAATTCATTAAAATAAGTTTTTTTGACAAATTTTATGCTTAAACACAATGAAACACTTGCTTTCTCTTTACCTTTTCTTGTTCTTATGCAAAATTTTCACTATTTCTCCCTCTACTCATCTTGTAAAGCTTGTTAATATGTTTTCCTTTGCCATGACAATAATTTTGCTCTCGTCTTCGTGACTCTCTTAATGAAAGTTGGAATCCAATTTGACACTTATAATTGATTTTTAATAAAATGTAATTAATTCATGGCAGTAAAACAGAAAAAAAATTTGAAAATATCAAGAAAAAATAAAAGTGTAAGAGAAAAGGTTACCATGCCTCAAGTGGTTAAAGTTAAACAAAGTAAGTAAATTAAGCTCAAAATAACAATCAACCTATTTTATTGGTGAGTTGGCCTATAAAGTGTCAATTTTACACTACTAATTAAGTTTAGAAGACATTAATTAATAGAATATCTTTATAATATATCAAAATTTACAATTATATTGCACACACAATAGTTTGTCTTATTGTTTTTTAATTAGTTTATTCTATTAAGATGAAAATTACAACGTTTCAAAAAAATTAGGAGTGACAAAAAAAAATTGAACTAGATGGGCCAGCTTGACTGGTTAGTCAAAAAAGTTGGTTAAGATGACTTCTTCAACCCTGTAACCAAGTCCGATAACTCGACAATCACAATTTGATAAGTCAATCTAACAATTTGAGATCATTAAAATGTAAAGAACTCAGTCTTATCCGCAACGATATTCAAGACAATTCGATAGGATAACTCGATGGTTCGACATTAAAAAACTTAAAAGTAAGGAACTAGACTTCATATGTAACAATCTCATAATAATAATGTTATATTCAAATAAGAGATAAATTATTCAAATCTAGTTTGATAAACTGACCTCAACTTACCATGAACTCGACAATCCGTCCTATAATTCAACATAAACTCATTTCAGCCTAACAAACCCACGACTCGAAAATCAGATTATAAAAATTAACTCGTTCTTAAATTTGTAAACTAACCAATCTGACCCTTTTTTTTATGGATAATCCGGTTGTAACAAAATCAGTACATATAATAATCATTTCCTGCCGTGAATATCAAAAACTAAATTTAACGTGACAGAAGATAAACCACCGCCAAATATCTCCTTTATAATTTTATGGGCGAGAGATTGAATGCACAAAACAGATCCCAATTATACCTTAAGGCTCTTTAATTGTTTAGAAAAATGTTTCAATTTAATTGTTTAAAATTGCTTTAATTATGGTTAATGAATTATGAATCAAGAGATTAAAATTACTAAAAAAAAAACATATTCACCAAACATCTTCCAAGTTAACAAGTTTCGAACAATAAAAAAAAGCCATATGAGATCTTCAACAATTCTCGAGCATTCTAAAATATCGTTATATACACATGCAAAATACAGGCAATTTGTCCACAACACATGTTTGGTTGCTTGCAATATTCGGGATCGATATTAATTCCTTCTTATTGAAGGAATATTTCTATAGCACCACCATGAAGGAACAGTGAACCAGGTGTGTGCCCAACTGGCTATATCACCATGGAAGCAAAAGGGTTCACCTTCCTCGTTGCCAAGAGTGAAAATGCCCCAGTTGTTTACGTTGGTCATGCTGAATCCTAAACGGCTCGATATACCTTTTAAATGATCAGAGTCCCATTCATTCCACCAAGGAATAGTTGGATCATTGCAGAAGTAAATGCTATTTCTAATTCCAACTCCAAGTTCCTTCGCAGAGAAGGATGTTGAACAACATTTCCCCAAAAATATCATTTGATCCCCCAAATCCTCAACCTTCTTCCATGATAACTGACAAAAGTCCAATGCAAACACATCAAATTTTTGGGTCTCAAACACCGCATGTTGGTTCGGACTAAAATATCTACAAACTAGCAAAAGCTCCCCGTAGGACTCCACAAGATACCTTAAAATTTGATTGGAATGACGATTCTGCAATATTCTCCTTTCTTGTAACTCAAACATCTCAGGCCTTTTTACTTCATGAAAGCGTGTTTCTATCTCAGCAAGTGTTCCAAAATCATCATTACCTTTGTTAATGTTGGTGTAGATACTTTGAACATCAATTTGCCATACATTAAATCCATCTGCCAGGAGATAAAAACTTCCATTACAAAATACAGCATCCTCAAATGGCTCACCTGTTAGTTTATTGTATTTACACCATGAATTTGCTCCTGTGACCCAAAAGGCTAACTCACGGCACTGGCTGTGTAGAAGCATGCAAACAAAGTTATTCTCAGAAGGAAGCCCAGAGGGCACTATCTTGTGATAAAAGTTCCACACTGAAGGGAGAGTAAATTGGCTTCCTGAAAATGGATTCAACAAGTTAACTTCAAGGTAGAAATAGTCCAGACTTTTTACCATAATCAACCAGCCACGAAATGATCCCCAACAATACTTCCCACATGCATCTGCTAACTCCAACTCCCAAACCCGATCCTCCAATATACTGATACAAGTTCTAGTCTCTTTGTTCTGCTGACCTGACACCAAGAGACAAGGAAATCCATGCCTTTGCCAACTAGGAAGTTCTTCTCCAAGAATAACATTCCAACTCATACAGACTTTGCTGATCGATAAGCAATCGATAAAGGTCAGTTTTTCAGCAATCATTTCAAGTATACCACGGGGGAGACTAGACCAATCTGCATAACATTCCTTTTCCAGTTCTCTTTTTCTTTTGCGTATTTTTTTACTGCATTTGGGACTATATCTTCTCCTGATAGTTTCCAACAACAATGAAGGGATACTTGACAAATCTTCATAGCATTTCTTTGACAAGTTTCTTTTTTTACATCTTCTTTTCATCCTTTTGACAGAAATTTTTGTGATGGTAGCTGCCAACAGTAACGAGCGCATCCTGCTTGATGTTTATTTGTGAATTAGACATCAAATATACAATGAAAAGATTAATAACAGACTAGTCAGGTGACAGGCCTATAGCTTCAACCACGAAAGCAACACCATTCCAGCCCAACCAACCACCTTAATAAAACTAAAATTCTCGTTGACCTAGAAAACAAGGGCACGTTTCCTAAATATCACGTTAAATCTGACTTATGTATCGACTAAAAGGATCTATGTATAAATATTGTT
Organism: Vigna radiata var. radiata; assembly: GCF_000741045.1. NCBI lineage: Eukaryota > Viridiplantae > Streptophyta > Magnoliopsida > Fabales > Fabaceae > Vigna > Vigna radiata. The sequence goes on along the minus strand of NC_028355.1, from coordinate 35,442,563 downwards.
CAAGGTTAAAAATTACGCTGCTAAACATATAAAATGCATAAAATTTTATAGACAACAGAAAAGGGAGGAAAATTAATGCAATCATCTCTAATTCCACCATACATTCAATCTAATGTGCTACAAAGTACATACAGAAGACGAACTGGAATTTCCTAGGCTAACTTTGGCGTAGGATTCATTGAAACCTTGAAAGTTGAAACCTACTCACCACTAGCATCATTAGGCTAAGTTGCAGAGAGAATAGTACATGCTGCAATCCACAATGTAACATCCTGTTCCTTCTGCTAATGTTGAATCAACATATCAAAAACCGCAAGGATTTTCAAAAAACAACAATGCAATGTTCATTTTAATGATTGATAGAAATATGAAACACATACTGAACTAGGAATCAAACAGGTTAATCACAACCTAGGAATAATCATCGGGTTAAAATCCCCCATCAAATAATAGAGTAAAACTACGTGTACAGTCCACAGTGAGAGCTCGAGATACAGATACAAGTGAGAGAGGAAGACCAGACCCGTGAAAAAGTGGAACGATCACTAACCTGGTTTAACAAGTTCATACGACGGTCCTCTTTAGCGCTACGCTGAACCAGCAAGGCAAGCTCGAAACGGTGAAGCAGAAACAACTGATATCAATAATAATAATAAAAAAAAAAAACAACTGGGCTTCGTTCTAACAAAACTCGAGGTCAGGCCCAAATTCATGATCAACCATTTAGTGACTGTTAGGCTAATTAATTCCTCCCACTTTTTATTAGTAAAATTTGTACTTTAGATTAATTTAAATACATAATTTAATTATATTAAAATATTTAAAATTATTTTTTAACTTTATATAAAATTAAAAATCAATTTATATAAAAATTAATTTTAACTTTCTTAAAAATTTATGGAAGTTTCTCATATAACACCAACAGTATAATTTACATTTTTATCTACGTAATATATTATTAGCTAAAAGATATTTGTAAATGGACATGCATGTCATATTTATTTAAATATTATGATTTAAAAAATAAAACTAAATAATTTTATAATGATAAAAGTTGAAAAGTTGTATAACTATTTTTGAGTTGAAAAATTGGAAAATTACTTCGAAAAAACTGTAAGATTGTATATTTTATTAAATAATAATTCTCTAATCAAAAAATAAAATAATATAATCATGTCTTATTAAAAAAATATGTTGTTCTAATTAAATAAAAAATAAAAAATATGTAATTAAAAATTACACCAAAAACAATTACAAATAACTATATTTTTCATGAAGATATATTTTTTTAGAATATTATATATAAATTATTTAGAAAAATCGGTGAGTGTTGACCACTGACAAACGTGTTCAGAAGGACGACAGTTCTAAGTATCATATTATTGAAAAGTCAGAACAGAACAGTGGTGTTTGTGTTTGTTCTTACTAGTCTCACTCGTTCCAACAGAAGTTGGAATTTCTTTCTATTATCGCGATTTGTTTATTTGCGCGCTGCAATTGCTCAGTGGGACTTACAATATGAGAAACTCAAGGTTCTGTCTTTGTATTCTGGTTCTGTTCTTTTCTTTGTTCACTCATCGTTCTCTTGCTGCAATCACAACCCTTTCTGCTGATAAAAAACTCACTGGTGATCAAACTCTCGTCTCCGAAGGTGGCGTCTTTGAACTGGGTTTCTTCAAGCCAGGTAATTCCTCTAACTACTATATAGGCATATGGTACAAAAAGGTCACCACAAAAACAATAGTTTGGGTGGCAAATAGAGACAACCATGTCTCACATAAGAACACTGCCACATTAACAATATCAGGTGGTAATTTGGTTCTCTTAGATGGGTCTTCTAATCAAGTTTGGTCAACAAACACGGGTTCTCCCAGGTCAGGTTCTGTCGTGGAAGCTGTTCTACTAGATTCCGGGAATCTCGTGTTAAGAGATAGGCCTAATGATAATGCTTCGGAGCCTTTGTGGCAGAGTTTTGATCACCCCACGGACACGTTCCTTCCGGGTGGCAAAATTAAACTCGACCATAAAACAAAGAAACCACAATACCTCACTTCTTGGAAGAACACCGAGGATCCTGCTACGGGTCTCTTCTCTCTAGAACTAGACCCTGAAGGCTCCACTGCTTATTTGATTACTCGGAACAAGACTGAACAGTATTGGACAAGTGGCCCTTGGAATGGACGCATTTTCAGTTTGGTTCCAGAGATGAGGTTGAATTATATCTTCAATTTCTCGTTTGTGTCGAACGAGAATGAGAGCTATTTCACTTACTCCTTGTATAACTCTTCCATATTATCTCGGTTATTGATAGATGTCACGGGACAGATCAAGCAACTCACATGGTTGGAGACTACTCAGCAGTGGAACTTGTTTTGGACACAGCCGAGAGATAAATGTGACGTATATGCCTTTTGCGGTGCGTTTGGGAGTTGCACTGAGATGTCAATGATGGGGCCTTGTAATTGCTTGGGGGGATTTGAACCCAAGTCACAGTCTGATTGGAACCTGGAGGATTACTCAGGAGGGTGCCAGAGGAAAACAGAGCTGCAATGCGAGAATTCCAATGCCTCCAACAGGGATAAGTACGGGTTCCTAGTAATTTCCAACGTGGTATTGCCTAAAGATGCACAATTTGTGGGATCAGGGAATGCAGGAGAATGTGAATCAATTTGCTTGAGCATCTGCTCCTGCGCAGCTTATGCATATGACAGTAACGGGTGTTCAATTTGGGTCGGCAACCTTCTGAATGTGCAACAGTTGTCTTCAGATGATAGTAGTGGAGAAACTTTGTATCTCAAACTTGCAGCATCTGAGTTACATGATGATAAAAGCAGCAAGGGAACGATTATCGGTGTGGTTGTGGTAGTGGTTGTTGGCATTGGGGTTCTCGTGGCCATCATTCTTTGGCGAAGGAAGAGAATGATGGCATCAAGAAAGGCTGCGGAGGGTTCGTTGGTGGCATATGGATATAGAGATTTGCAAGATGCAACGAGGAATTTCTCTGAGAAATTGGGGGGAGGAGGGTTTGGTTTTGTTTTCAAAGGAACGTTGGATGATTCCAGTGTGGTAGCAGTGAAGAAGTTGGAAAGTTTTAGCCAAAGAGAGAAACAGTTCCAAACAGAAGTTCGGACAATAAGGACAATACAACATGTTAATCTTGTCAGGCTCCATGGGTTCTGCTCTGAAGGCACCAAAAGGCTGCTAGTTTATGAATACATGCCAAATGGCTCCTTGGATTTCCATTTGTTCCAGAACAAGAACTTCGTGGTATTGGACTGGAAAACGAGATACGAAATTGCTTTGGGAATAGCAAGGGGATTGGCATACCTTCATGAGAAATGCAGAGACTGTATTATACACTGTGACGTAAAGCCTGAGAACATTCTCTTAGATGCTGATTTTTGTCCCAAGATTGCAGACTTTGGCCTGGCTAAGCTTGTCGGAAGGGATTTCAGCAGGGTCCTCGCAACAATTAGAGGAACAAAAAGCTATCTTTCTCCAGAATGGATTTCTGGGGTGCCTATCACTGCCAAAGCCGACGTGTACAGCTATGGAATGATTCTTTTTGAGCTTGTGTCAGGTAGGAGGAACTCTTATGAGCTATATGACTCTGAAGATGGCCAATTTAGGTTCTTTCCTACCAGGGCAGCAAACATAGTTGCCCGGGGTGGCAATGTTCTTAGCCTTTTGGATCCTTGTTTGGAACAAAATGCTGACGCCGAGGAGGTCACTCGAATGGCAACCGTTGCTTCCTGGTGCATCCAAGACAATGAGATTCACCGGCCAACCATGGGTCAGGTTGTTCATATCCTTGATGGGATCTTGGACGTGAATTTACCTCCAATTCCAACATTTCCTGATGTTAAATGCAGTAAAAATGCTCACTCTTGAAGGAAACAACACACTCTGTTTTATTAATGCATTGAGCGTGGCTTATATAAGCCCAGGAAAATAACAGAGTGAAAAACTGAATGAAATGTATCTGCATATTTTGTGGTAAACAAAACCACGTTCTATCCTAACTAACCAATAAAAGCGGAACAGTAAGGACTGGTTCTATAAACCAGTTTTATTTTAAAAATAATAAAAACTAATAAAGTCACGTGACAATCCCTCCCTTAAGCTAGATGCACACGCAACTAGCTTATTTCACCGACTCTCATTACTCCAAGCATGTCTCGAAGCTTCTCAAACCTGTCAAGTTTCATTGGCTTTGTCATGATGTCTGCAACTTGATCTTCTGATTTGCAATAACTTAACTTCACAACTTCATCCCTTACTAGATCTCTGAGAAAATGGAATCTCACTGCAATGTGTTTGCTTTTCCCATGAAAGACTGGGTTCTTAGACAGTTGAATGGTAGAGCTGTTGTCACAAAGTATAATTGTGCTGGTTGCTTCTTGTTCTTCTGTTCCAAGCTGATCTAGAATTCTTCTTATCCAAATACATTGGCAAGCACAAGAAGCTGCAGCAATATATTCCGCTTCCGTGGTGGATAAACTGACAATAGGCTGCTTCTTGGAGGCCCATGATATAGCTCCAGATCCAATCTTCAATACTAGACCTGAGGTGCTTCTGCGATCATCCAGATCCCCTGCGTAATTGCTATCCGTATAGGCTATAAGACTCGTGTTTCTTGTTTTTGTTTTATAAAAAATCCCATACTCTGTGGTCCCTTTTATATATCGCAGAAGTCGTTTTATTGCTGACCAGTGTGACTCTTTTGGATCTGCCATAAACCTGCTGATCAAACTTACTCCAAACATTAAGTCTGGGCGAGTTACAGTTAAGTACATGAGGCAACCTACTGCTTGTCTATACTGCATGGCATCCACTCTAGTGCCTTCCTCATCTTTTGATAGATTTGTCCCAGGAACAATAGGATTTCTTACTGAATTGCAATCTGCCATGTTGAATCGTGCCAATATTGTTTGAGCATATCTACGCTGACAAATAAAGAAACCAGCTTCACTCTGAATTACTTCTATGCCGAGAAAGTATCTCATTCTTCCCAAGTCTGTCATATCAAACTCCAGCATCATTGAGCCTTTAAATTGTTCACACATGCTTCTATCACTTCCAGTATAAATCAAATCATCTACATAAAGACTAACTATTAGGATATTGTCTCCACTTTTCTTGGTAAACAAGGTGTGCTCACTGGGACATTTTTCAAAATGTTCTTTGATAAAGTATGCCTCAATTCTGCTGTACCAAGCTCTTGGAGCTTGTTTAAGACCATATAATGCCTTTCTCAATCTATATACTTTATCTTCTTTGCCTTTCTTAACAAAACCTTCGGGTTGTTGTATGTACACTTCTTCTTTGAGCTCACCATGAAGAAATCCACTTTTGACATCTAGTTGAAATACCTCCCATTTATGTTGGGCTGCTATGGCTAATAGTACTCGTACGGTATCAAGCCTTGCTACGGGAGCAAAAACTTCAGTGTAATCCACGCCATACTGCTATGAGTACCCTTTTGCTACCAACCGAGCCTTGTGTTTCTCAATATTCCCATGTTCATTGAGTTTTGTTTTAAAAACCCATTTGACCCCAATAGGTGTGATTCCTTTTGGAGCATCAGTGAGTTCCCATGTTTTGTTTCTCTCAATTGCTTGGATCTCTGCATTCATTGCTTCTCTCCATTTTATACTTTGAGAAGCTTCCTTGTAGGAAAGAGGATCACCTCCATGTTCAGCCAACATTAATGCCATGAGATCAACTTCTTCAGAAAAATGGGTGTAATCTGCCATCCAAACTGGTTCTCTTCTCTGTCGTGTTGCCCTCCCTTGGACTTGTGTTGCATGTTCATCAACGTCCTCTTCTAGTGGAAGATTAGTTTCATTTGAGTTGTCATTTGGATCGCTCGAGGATACTCCGATCGTGATACTCCCATTTTCTTCCTGTTGTGCAGATCTTGAATCTTCTCTTCTAGCTTCAAACATTTGTTCATCCCAGTCCAGAACATCAGTGCTTGACTTTGCTTTTGATCCTTTCCAGTCCCAACTTTTGTCTTCTTCAAAGATGACATCTCGACTTATGATGACTTTCTTTGTTAAAGGATCAAACAATTTGTAAGCTTTGGATTCATCACTAATGCCCAAGAACACGCAGCGCTTACTTTTGTCGTCGAGCTTGCTTCGCTTTTGATTGGGTATGTGAGCATGAGCTATACAACCAAAGACTCGAAAATAATCTACTCTTGGCTTTTCACCACACCAGACTTCTTCGAGAGTTTTCTGTTCCACTGCTGAAGTTGGACTTCTATTTTGTACATGCACACACCATCTAGCTGCTTCAGGCCAAAACGCTTTAGGAACTTGTTTCCCATTCAGTGTTGCCCGTACTGCATTCATGATTGTCTTGTTCTTCCGTTCAGCAACTCCGTTTTGCTGAGGCGTGTAGGCAGCAGTTAATTGTTTAGAAATTCCTTGAGTTTTGCAAAATTCTTCAAACTCCATTGATGTAAATTCACCTCCTCGATTGGTCCTTAGACACGTGATGCACATATCGGCTTCCTTTTCAACACTTGCTTTGAATCTTTTGAACATAGTCAACGCCTCAGATTTTTCTTGCAAAAAATAGATCCAAGTTTTGCGAGAAAAATCATCAATAAAGGTTAATATGTACCTCTTGTTGCTATTCGAGGATGGTGTGATAGGACCGCAAATGTCAGCATGAATGAGCTGAAGTTGTTTTGAAGCTCTCCATAAGCATTTCTTTGGTATTGGCTCCCTTTGTTGTTTGCCAATCAGACATGTTTCACAAATTCTGTTTTGGAATTTTAGTGGTGGAAGTCCTGTGACCATCTCTTTGCTTGCAAGTGTGTTTAACCCTCCATAGCTAAGATGACAAAAACGACAGTGCCATAGATGTGTTTCTTGATCGAAACTGCTATTCGTTTGCATACACATTGACTCTTTGGGTGCTGCACATGCTGTCACGTAAAACATTCTATTACTCTTCATTTTAGAGTGTATAATCAAACCCTTCTCTGGATGGAATATCTTACAGCTGCCGTGCTGGATTAAGATGGATAAACCCTTCTCTTGAAGTTGGCCTAAACTGAGTAAATTATTCTTCAACTCTGGGACGAGATAAACATCTGATATTACTTGAGTAAAACCATGTATTTTTACTCGGATACATCCTTTTCCAACTACTTTCATTGTTGTATTATTTCCGAGTTTCACAGTTTTACATAGTCCTTCCTCAAAATCAGAAAACCATTCCTTGCTTCCCGTCATATGGTTGCTGCAGCCAGAATCTAGAAACCATACGTCCTCATGTGTGGTGTGATGAAGTTCTTCATATGCCACTAATAGAAGTTCTTCGTCTTCTTCATCAAGTTCTGCATAATGAGCCCGTCTTTCCCAATCTGGACACTCATATTGGAAGTGACCCAGCCTGTGACATTTAAAGCACTCAATGAGTGATTTATTCAGTGACTGTCTACCTCTTCCACGTCCTGCTCTGTTGCGGCCTCCTCCTCTAAATGCACCTCTGTTGCCCCTGCCCCTAGAAGATCCACTGTCATTTGTATGTGTGACCTTTAGAACGTGTTCTTCTATTTGAAAGTCTTGCATGCGCTGTTCATGGACCAAAAGACTGCCGTGTAGTTCATCTATGGTTAAAACATCCAAATCATTTGACTCTTCTATCGAACATACAACATAGTTGAATTTCGATGTCAAAGATCTGAGTATTTTGCTGACAATGGTGCTCTCTTTCATTTCTTCACCATTTGGTTTCATTTTGGTAACTACATGGAGAAGTCTACCTATGTAGTTGTCAACTGATTCTCCTTCTTTCATAGTGTGTAATTCAAACTCTCTTCTTAGTGCTTGAAGGTTTGTTCTTTTTACTCGCGTGGACCCTTGATATTTTGTCTGCATGGAGCTCCATATTTCTTTTGAAGTTGATTTATTAATAATAGTTTCAAGAATTTCTCTGTCAATAGCTTGAAACAAGAAATTCTTGACTTTCAAGTCCTTGAGCTTAGCTTCTTCAATGATCTTCTGTTGCGCCTCTGTCAATGTAGTTCCAGGTACAAAGACTGGAATACCTTCTTCAATAAGGTGCCACATTTCCTTACTCCTTAGGAAATTCTCCATTGTCATGGACCAAAAATCATAATGGCCATCAAACTTTGGAATGGTTGGCTGAGCAAACTTTTCAGACGACATGGCTGGTTCACTGTCTGCACTTTCACACTCACAGTGTTTCCACTTCTCACACTCTCACAACACTGTCTGCACTTTCACACTCACAGTGTTTCCACTCCTTACACTCTCACTCCTGTATCAGGCCCCTTTTGGAGCTCTGATACCAATTGTTAAATGCAGTAAAAATGCCCACTCTTGAAGGAAACAACACACTCTGTTTTATTAATGCATTGAGCGTGACTTATATAAGCCCAGAAAAATAACAGAGTGAAAAACTAAATGAAATGTATCTGCATATTTTGTGGTAAACAAAACCACGTTCTATCCTAACTAACCAATAAAAACGGAACAGTAAGGACTGGTTCTATAAACTAATTTTATTTTAAAAATAATAAAAACTAATAAAGTCACGTGACACCTGAGGTGTCTGTTCACTACTACTAGAAAGTTTTGTTTAATTTCCTTCACCAACTCAAGCTCAACCCAGAGTAACTTCTGTCACATTATTTGTTACCAATACAAAATCTGACATCTTTCTACTGTCACAAGTGTAATTGTATTTCCATGTTGGTTTCATATTATTCAATAAAAGTAATCTCATTTCACAAGAGCGTTGTTGGGACAATTGAACTTTGACAGCTGATTAGTATAATCAAACCAAATAGAAGATTTGTCAGAACCAGTTTTGATTTGGTAAAAACAGGTCTCATTCTTTTAAAAATTGGTTATAGAACTGTTTTTTTAAATAAAATATTTAGTTTTTAAAACCATTTGAAAAAAATGTAAGTTTGAAACGGGTATAAATTATATAGTATATACTGAACTACAGTGTTTGAAGACCTAATAATCAATTACAAAGTAATTTTTTTTAATACAGTTTTGGGTTCAGAACAGGTAATTCACTAGAGAACTCTTTCTTTCAAATATTTGAAACAAGTTTCGTTCTTCATAATAAATCAGTTGAACAAAAAGAATCATTGATCAACAACACAGGTAACAAAGATATATCATAACAATTCAAAAAAATAAAGAAAAGCCAAAAGTGAAAGCTAATGATCAAAATCTATATCCAGAAAGAAATAGTACCATCATGTTGATTTGAACAGAAAAACACGTGTCTGCATTATGATCATACTCATACAAATACTCAAAACGTAAAGAGCATGAAAAACTCACATTCAACTAAATTTTCCTATGGAGAAAAAAGGTCCTCCATAAGAATACATGAAAGAGGTGTTACCTATACAAAAATACGTGAAGAATGCGAAATGTCTAACGTTGCTCTCAAGAATTGGTCTAAAATACCTGAAAATAATTAATAAAATGATGTCAAACACAACGTTTAGGCATTTTGCTACAAGACCAAGACTAAACAAGAAGCAGTATAAAATCAATAAGGAAGACTTAAAAACCCTTACGAAATTTGATGTTATCAATAATGAAAAAGTAAATTCCTTTTTGTGTAAATTCATTGTCCACCCCGTCTTCTAAGGTGATTATTTTATTTAAACTTCAGTGTTAAACTTCTTGATTCTTGATTATTTATATCATGTATTCATTTTAACAGCAGAAAAGTTCTTGCCATGAACCATTCTTGATTTTCTTGATTATTTGGTACTTTTCATGTTATACGTTGTGCTCCCGATTCTGTTCTCAGTTATTGCAGAGATTTTATCTTCCGGTTATTTAAATGCGATCAAATGAAAAATGTGAGTGTGTGTGATATCAAATCACAACCTAATATATCAACACGAATTTGCAACTTTCCATTTAACATATCAATGGGTTTGTTTAAGTCCGTCCTCGATTCATCAAGAAGAATGTGAGAGTGATGGTTCAGTTGGAAGTTTCTTCCTTTGTTGGCGTGAGCGAGTTGGAAGATGAGGCAGCGGTAGATGACGTAGAGCTGCATTGTGTTTGTCGGAGGATCTGAGCCGCCATGATTTTTAACAGACAACAGTATTGTTATAACATTTGTTTAAATACGAAAATTATGAAGCCAGATAGAATACGACATGAGTACTGTAACAACCCTCCAATCACCGATCAAATCAATGAGTACTGTAACAACTATGTCAAAGAACGTATTGATTGAATATAAAACCAACATGGAAAAACAAATCTCATGAGCATAGATCACAGTTACATTAGTAAGAGCCAAAAAGTGGCATTAGCCACCATTATTAACAAAGAGAAACCAATTTGTACTCTAATTTTCTCCTCCCATGGACTTGGAGCTTGCTGAAGAGATGTTGCTTCTGGCTTGAGAGGAGGAGGTCGTAGAAACGTTGCTCTTCTCCTGTGAACTGTGTGTGGAGTTTGAGTCGGTGTAGAAGACTAGATTCTCCTGGTTGTCAACAAACACTTGAAGGGATCTTGGAATTGGAGGCATATTCACCTCTAAGATCCCCTCAAGGATTTGAACCACCTGAGCCATGCTTGGCCGGTGAGCCTCATTGTCTTGGACACACCATGAAGCAACTTTTATTGTTCGAGTCACCTCCTCAATCTCAGCATTGCCCTCCAAACCAGGGTCCAAAAGGCTAACAACAGGGCCACCTTGGACAACAACATTTGCCGCAAAGGTCGGAAAGAAGGTAAATTGGCCATCTTCTGATGGCTCAGAGTTCCTCCTACCGGATACAAACTCAAAAAGCATCATTCCATAGCTGTACACATCAGCTTTGGCAGTGATAGGCACCCCAGAAATCCACTCTGGAGCAAGATAACCTCTTGTTCCTCTCATGGTTGTGAGAACCCTGCTGAAATCCCTTCCAACAAGCTTAGCCAGGCCAAAGTCTGCAACCTTGGGACAAAATTCAGCATCTAGGAGAATGTTTTCTGGCTTCACATCACAATGTATAATACAATCTCTACATTTCTCGTGAAGGTAATTTAGTCCCCTTGCTGTTCCTAACGCAATTTGGTATCTCATTTTCCAATCCAACACCACCTTACGGCTATTGTTGTGGAACAAATGGAAATCCAAGGAGCCATTTGGCATGTAATCATAAACTAGCAGCTTTTTTGCTCCTTCAGAGCAGAATCCACGCAGCCTAACAAGATTAACATGTTGCACTGTCCCTATTGTGCTAACTTCCGTTCGGAACTGTTTTTCTCCTTGGCTAATACTCTCCAACTTTTTCACTGCTACCACACTTGAATCCCCCAAAGTTCCTTTGAAAACAGAACCAAACCCTCCTCCTCCCAATTTCTCAGAGAAATTCCTCGTTGCATTTTGCAAATCTCTGTACCCAAATGCCACCAACGTTCCCTCCACAGGCTTTCCTATTCCAACCATTCTCTTCCTTCGCCTGATCACGAAAAACAAAAGAATGGCCAAGAGAACCCCAATGCCAACAACCAATCCCACAGCCACACCAATAACAGTTCCCTTGCTGCTTTTATCATCACGAAACTCAGATGCTGCAAGTTTGAGATACAAAGTTTCTCCGCTACTATCATCTAAAGATAGCTGCTGCAGATTCAAAAGGTTGCCAATCCAAATGAAACACCCCCTACTGTTATATGCATAAGCCGTGCAGGAACAGTTGTTTAAGCAAGTCGATTCACATTCCCCTGCCTCCCCTGATCCCACAGATTGTGCATGTTTAGGCAACGCCATGTTGAGAATCGCAAGAAACCTATCCTTATCCCCTTTAGAGGGATTCAAATTCTCACACTGCAAATTAGTTCTCCTTTCACACCCACCTGAGTGATCCTCCAGATTCCAATCAGACAGCGACTTTGGCTCAAAACCCGGCAAGCAATTACAATACGGCATGGAGTTCTCAGTGCATCTCGCAAACGCACCACAAAACGCGTATACCTCACACTGTTGTCTCGGCTGTGACCAAAACAAGTTCCACTGCTGAGCAGTCTCCAACCACGAGAGTTGCTTGATCTGCCCCGAGACATCCATCACAAACCGAGATATAATTGAAGAGTTATACATGGAGTATGTGAAATAACTCTCGTTGTCGTTTGACACAAACGTGAAATTGTAGAGAAAGTTCGCCCTCATCTCGGGAACTAAACTAAAAATGTGCCCATTCCAAGGACCACTATCCCAGTAGTGTTCAGACTTGTTCCAAAGAATCAAATAAGAAGTTGTTCCTTTGGGGTCTAGCTCCAGAGAAAAAAGACCCGTCGCAGGATCTTCGTTGTTCTTCCATGAAGTGAGGTATTGAGGTTGCTTTGTTTTATTGTCCAGTTTGATTTTGCCACCCGGGAGCCACGTGTCGGTTGGATGATCAAAACTCTGCCACAGAGGTTCTGAAGCAGAAGCACCAATATGCCTATCTCTTAACACAAGGTTCCCGGAATCAAGGAGAACAGCTATTAAAACCGAACCTGACCTGGAAGAAGAGCTCGTGTTTGTTGACCAAACTTGTTTAGAAGATCCATCCAAGAGAACTAGATTGCCAGCTGATATTGTTAACGTGGCAGTGTTCTTATCAGAGACAGGGTTGTCTCTATTTGCTACCCACACTATTGTTTGTTTGGTGACCTTTTTGTACCATATGCCTATGTAGTAGTTAGTAGAATTACCCGGCTTGAAGAAACCCAGTTCGAAGATTTCACCTTCAGAGACGAGGGTTTGGTCTCCGGTGAGAGTTTGGTTTGTGGATACGGTTGTGAGAGCCGCAAGGGAATTGTGGGTGAACAAAGAGAAGAATAGGGTGAGAAGTGTGATGCAGAAGCATGGGTTCTTCTTCATGGTGTTTTACGTTAGCAACTTGCTCTGAAAAATTAATGGAGATATTGTACTTGGATTTCAATGCAGTGGAACAGACACAGAAAGAAACCATTAATGAAGGAGGTTAATGCGCTAATGGCGACTGTTGTGTTCATCAAATGAAACGGCGCATTTTCTTCTGACTAGTCTAACGAAACATGTGTTATGCGTCGTTGTCATGAGTTGTAAACTTATTTTCATAATCATCCATCAAGCCACAATGAACTGAAACCTTGCATTATTTGAAAATATCAAATAATATTTCTGATTGTTTATACTAAAACCATAAGGACGCTTTGCTTTCAATATCTAATTATAACAATGTGAAGCGGTATTTCTCTTCAGGTTAATGCTTAATCTTACAAAAACAATCATTTTATAAATAATCTAAACAAACAAGACTAAACTTTAAAGCAAGACCATTAATAAAAGGAAATAACAACTCAAGTTCAACCTTTAACATATATCATCTTGTCTGAAGACAAAACAACAATAAGATATTAATTAATTCAAATCATATAAATATTCACATCAGTTTCAATTTAAAATTTTAATGTAATAATTTAAAAATCTTCTTTTATATAATAGTCAACAAGAGATATTATGCAATGGTAATTCACTCAAACTAAGATAAAGCTACAAGAAGTATTGTTATACATCTTTTTCTCTTGTTTTAATGATGATTAAGACCTTGGTGATCAAGTTGAGAGGGTAGATGGGAAAAGAAGAGTGAATTAATGCATATAATTGATGGAAAACAAGTATAAGATTTTCACCATAAAATAAAGGAAAATAAAATTTTAACACAATTTTTTGACACCATTTTGACATTGCACACGTGTCAAAATGTGGTTGGACAATTTCAAATTAAAAAACAAACTTTGGTTTTTTTCTTCCAAACATATCCCTGTCTCAACTTTTTTAATTTGAAATCGTCCAATCACATTTTGACACGTGTGCAGTGTCAAAATAGTGTCAAAAAATTGGTGTTAAAATATCATTTTCCTAAAATAAAATCTAAAATGAATCCTGGCTGGTAAGTAAATTTGTTCATGATGTTGACATGGTCCTACCTTAGCTCCATCGAGTAACGGTGATGAAGGTGTTTTGCTGTCCTCGTGCTGAAGCGACATAAAAAGTAGTCGTCCTTTTTCGAAGACTTTCACGATCATATTAGGCACTACAGTAATATATATTATGTAAGTATACCAAATAGGGTATTTTTAGATTGTAGGTATGAGATGTTGTTTTCTAAAACTAAAAAGTTTTGCAACATATGAATAAGGTTTAAATCCTTTTCTGGTCCCTTAAATTATAAGTTAGTGTTCAGTTTAGTTCTCGTTTATAAAAATGTCAACATTTGGTCCCTAAGTTATAAAAAAATATATGAAATCAGTCTCAGCAGTTAACAAAATCAATGAAATATGTATTAAATCAATCTCATCTATATTCTTTCATACTTGTGGGCTCTTTGAAAGTTGCAAAATCTCCATATCTTGATGGCAACTTGGTACATATTTCATTGATTTCGTTAACGGCTCGGACTGATACATTTTTTATAATTTAGGCTGTGTTCTTTTCAGAGGATTTGTGGGAGATGATTTGGGGGAGATGATTTGAATGGATTTGAGTGGATTTTAGGGTAATTTTTTTGTTGTTTTTTTGAGTGGATTTGTGGGTAATTGAGAGTTAATTTGAGAGTAAAGTTTGTGAGAATTAGTGTAGGATTTGATTGATGTGACAAATTTAAAAAATTAGTTTAATTGGTAGAAATTAAAGATTACTAAAATGCCTCTAGTTATTAAAATGATATAAAATATTATTTTTTAATGTTATATTTAAATGTATAAATGTTAATAAAGAGAGAAAATTAATTAATAATAATTAAAATTAATTTTTAAATATTAAAAAAATTATAATGGAATAAAATAAAACCTGCAAAACATACAAATGGTATTGCTGCTGCAAAATAAACCTTGTTGGAGTTTCAATTTTCGTACAGGGGCATATGTTGGAATTTCAATTTTTGTGCAGGGGCATATAAGTATTTATACACTAAATCAGCTTAAATCCTCTCAAATTAGAGAGATGAGTTGAACAGTACTATAATGCAAATCAGCTGATTTAATTCATTGCAAATCAGTGGAAATCGTGGCATGAGAACAAGAGTCATCTCTCAAATCCGTCCGTGCTTATGACCGTGAATAGTATTTTCCTCTCAAGCAAACACAGTGTTAGGAATCAAAGGTTGACATTTTTAAAAGCGAGAACTAAACTGAACACCAGCTTATAACTTATGGACCAAAAAAGTATTTAAACCTGTAAATAACAAAAATTGAAAAATTAGTGTTTAAAGTTTTGAACGAGACAATTTAACTTCTCTTGTATTACTAGTTGGGAATCACACAAGAAACATGTGTATTGATTAGTTAGTTTTTAATAGATTTATGGTTGATAATGGATTTTTAAAAAAAATTAAAATAATAATATCTTATTATAAGTTCATCCATATTACCGACATAAGGATAAAACATTCGTTTTAAGCTTCTAAATATCTAAAAAAAAATACTAATAATTTTTATTAAATTAATTATAAAATTTTTTTAAGAAAATAAACT
The DNA here is from genome assembly GCF_000741045.1 of Vigna radiata var. radiata. Lineage (NCBI taxonomy): Eukaryota > Viridiplantae > Streptophyta > Magnoliopsida > Fabales > Fabaceae > Vigna > Vigna radiata. The sequence goes on along the minus strand of NC_028355.1, from coordinate 35,427,039 downwards.
TAAAATAATTTAGTACTAAATTTTTTATTAAATTAATTATAATTTTACATTTGAAAATAAAATTTAATTAAATTATTATTTATGTCTGTAAATTTGTTTTGATATTAAAAATGACATTTAATAACTTGTGTTTCTTAATATCCATACCATATTTAATGACTTTTGTTACCTTGTGTTTTTCAATATCTTCATTTTTGTTGAATATTGTTTCAAAAGTTCATTTGATTTCAACAGGTGTGATTCTTTTTATGCATGAGTGAGTTTTCCTGTTTTATTTTCTCAATTGCTTGGATCTTTACATTAATAGTTATTTTCCATTTTATACTTTGAGAAGTTTCTTTGTAAGAATTGGAATCACCTTCATTATTAATGTCATGAGATTAGTTTCTACAGAAGAATTGGTGTAATGTGTCACCCAAACTAGTTTTCTTCTCTGCCTCATTGCTCTTCCTTGGACTTGTGTACATGTTCATCAACATTCTCTATTAGTGGTGGACTAGTTTCATTTGAGTTGTCATTTAGATAGCTTGAGGACACCCTGATAGTGATATGATTAGTGTCTTCATGTTGTGTTGATCTTGAATCTTCTCTTTCAACTTCAAATGTTTGTTCATTCCTATCCATAACATTAGTGATAGACTCCTATTTTGATCCTTCCCAATCCCAACTCTTATCTTCCTCAAAGATGACATCTCTGCTTATGATGACTTTCTTTGTTAAATGGTCAAACAAATCGTAGGCCTTGGATTCATCATTGATGCCTAGTGCTTCTTTTATTGTCAAGTTTGCTTCTTTTTTTATCAGCTATGTGAGCATGAGCTACGCAACCAAAGACTTGAAAATAATTTCTTGTTGGCTTTTCACCACAACAGGCTTCTTCAGAAGTTTTCTCTTCAACAACTGAAGTTGGACTTTTGTTTCGTACATGCACACACCACCTAGCTGCTTTAGGCCAAACCATTTTAGGAACTTGTTTCTCTTTCAGTATTGTGCGCACTGCATTCACGATTGCTATGTTCTTCCATTCATCAATTCCATTTTGTTGAGGCATGTAGGCATTAGTTAATTATATGGAAATTCCTTGAGTTCTACAGATTTCTTCAAACTCCATCAATGTAAATTCACCTCCTCGATCGACCCTTAAACATGTGATGCACATACCGACTTCCTTTTCAACACTAGCTTTGAATCTTTTGAACATAGTAAAAGCCTTAGATTTTTCTTACAAAAATAGATCCAAGTTTTACGAGAAAAATCACCAATGAAGGTTAATATGTATCTCTTGTTACTGTTTAAGGATGGTGTGATGGGATCACAAATGTTAGCATGAATGAGCTGAAGTTGTTTTTAAACCCTCTATAAGCATTTCTTTGGTATTGGCTCTCTTTGTTGTTTTCCAATGAGACATGTTTCAAAAATTTTGTTTTGGAATTTCAGTGATGGAAGTCCTGTGACCATCTATTTGCTTGCAAGTGTGTTAAGTCCTTTGCTGTTAAGATGACCAAAATGACAATGTCACAAATGTGTTTCTTCATCAGAGCTGGTATTTGTTTTTCATACACATTGATTCTTTAGATGTTGCAACTGTTGTCACGTAAAACATTATGTTACCCTTCATGTTAAAGTGCATAATGAAGCCCTTCTTTGGATAATATATCCTACAGCTACCTAGTTGGAATAGGATGGATAGGCCCTTCTCTTGAAGTTGGCCTAAACTAAGTAAATTATTCTTCAACTCGGACAAAATAAACATATGATATTACCTTATTAAAACCTTTTATTTTTACTCGGATGTTTCCTTTTCCAACCACTGTCATTGTTTTATTATTTCCAAGCTTCACAGTTTTGCATAACCTTATTTTCTCAAAATCAAAAAACCATTCCTTGCTTCCCATCGTTGTTGTAGCCAGAATCTGGAAACCATACAACCTCATGTGTGGTGTGATTAAGTTGTTCATATGCTATTAATAAAAATTATTCGTCTTCTTCATCAAGTTCCACATAATGAGCATGCCTTTCCCAACCTAGACACTCGTAGTGGAAATGACACACTTTGTGACATTTAAAGCACTCAATAAGTGATCTATTCATTGACTGTCTACCTCTTCCATATCCTACTTTGTTGCGGCCTCTTTTAAATGCATCTATCACTCCTGACCCTAAAAGGTCCACTATCATTTCTTACCTTCAAAACTTGTTCTTTTATTTGGAAGTCTTACATGTGTTGTTCATGCCCAAAAAGTCTATCGTGTAATTCATCTATAATTAAAACATCCAAATCATCTGACTCTTCTATCAAACATACAACATAGTTGAATTTCGTCGTCAAATATATCTAAGTAATTTGTTGAAAATTGTGCTCTTTTCCATTACTTCACCATTTGATTTCATTTTGATAACCACATGGAGAAGTTTGCTTACGTAGTTGTTAACTCATTCCCCTTCTTTCATAGTATGCAATTCAAACTCTCTTCTTAGTGCCTGAAGTTGTGCTCTTTTCACCCTTGTGGACCTTTGATACTTTCTCTGCATGGAGCTCTATATTTCCTTCGAAGTTGCTTTATTAAGAATAGTTTCAAGAATTTCTCTGTCAATGGCTTAGAACCAGAAATTCTTGACTTTCAAGTCCTTGAGTTGGGTCTCTTCAGTAGTCTTCCGTTGAGCCTTTATCAATATAGTTCCAGGTGCAGAGGTTGGAATACCTTATTCTATAAGGTGCCACATTTTCTTACTCCTTAGGAAGTTCTCCATTCTTATGGATCACAAATCATAATGGCCATCAAACTTTTGAATGGTTGGTTGAACAACATTTTAAAATGATATGGTGAACAATCTTTGGTTCACTATATGTACTCTCACACTCACAGTGTTTTCACTTCACTTACAGTGATCGTTCTCTCACAATTTGGTTCATTGCATACATTTTTATACTTACAATATATCCACTCCTCACACTTTTACCTTGTATCAGATTGAGCTTTGATAACAATTGTAAAAAACAATGAATAAAGATGCTCACGTGTTCGAGGGAAGCAATACTCACTGTGATATTTTATTAATGATTTCAATGTGGCTTATATAAGCCTAAGTACAATAATCGACAAGCAATGCACTAGCATATTTCATGGCAAGCAATCCCACATTATTTACAAATGAACTAATTTAGAGAAAACAGAAAATATTGGTTCTACAAACCAGATTTATTCAAACTTTATAAATTATCACGTGACAAGTTTCAACTCCTAAGGTGTACCGGATCAAGCCCCAATTGAAGGTTAAGGAAGTTTTTTTTTTTTTTTCACATATATGACATCAATGTTTTAGTTCCAAGACCGTCAAGTGTATCTTATATATTGTTTGTTTTAGAATCTATAATTTTATTAAATTTTATTCTTAAAAAATATATCAAAAAATTAAATGAGAAAGATATATTTAAACTAAGATTAACTTTGACTCTTAAATAATATAAACTACTAGATCTAAAGAAAGAAATAATATTTAATTAAAAATAATCCAAATCAAGTTAAACCTTTAATCTCAACTTGTAGTATTATTGATTCAACGATCTGTCCAATTTTTACAACAGTGTATAGAAATGTTTATATGTATGTCAATCGGGTGTTTGACAACAACAATTAGTTAATTACTAAAATTATAAGGAAACATTGCCATTGAGTGATTTTATATCACCATCCAACGAGTGTATGTCAATATCAATGTGATAGAGAATTCAGTTAGAAATTAGATATTGAGTGGACTCAAGCTCACAGAGTTATATATGTTACACGATAAGAATCTTTAGGATAATAAAAAAAGCAATAAAAAAAGATAAAAAGAGAAATAAACTATAAAATTTTTAATGTGATCTGACATGCAACATGTATATTTACTTGCATAATTATATTAGAAAGTCTTTTATTTACGCTTAAAATATGTCTTTTATACAACAACATCTAAAATAATATATTATTTAATAGTATAGTGTAAGACTGAAAGGAAACTTTATAGGACAAACATGGGCTTCTGAGGCCTCTAAATTTTTCGATATATTAAAGGATGTTTACGATGATATTTAAAGTAGAGTTGTCAAAACAGGTAATTCGATCTAACTTAATTTGACCGATTATGGGTTGGTCACTTAGTGAGTCAATCCAACTCAATTCATTTATTAGCGAGTCAAAAATATTTGAACCCGACCCGATCCACCACGAGTTGGTGGGTTAAACGGTTTGACTCATTGGTTCACTTAACTTTTTTTCACCTTCTTCTTTTGAGATTTTTATAAAATGTTACTTTGATCGATCAAATTGAAACAGTAATAATTAGACCAATTGATATAAAAAAAAATGAAACAAAAGAACTTGTTGAAATTCCCACATCGACTAGAGATAAGGCCAATTCATAGTATATAAGTGGGTGCAAACCTCACCTTACAAGTCAGTTTTGTGGGATTGAGTTAGGCTTAAAGTCCACTTCTAACAGAACTCTATTGTTATATATTGTAAGCTATCAAGCATAAAATTTTGCCAATTTAGTTTAATGAGACATACGCAACTGTTTGACCAAGAAACTATATATAGCTGTTAACAAAAATATATAATAGAGGGAAACTTTTGGATAGACAACAACACAATGCAGCACGAAAAGCTCTACTGCGAAGTAAATGTTATGCGTTTTGAATGATTAATTTAATTAAATTGATTTCAATAATAAAAAATCAGATTTGAATAATTAATTTAATTAATTTGATTTCAATAAAAAAAAATAGGTGGGTTGGTGAGCCAACTCAACTCACTACGGATTCAACCCGAGTGAGCCGGGTCAAAATTGGCTCGTATCAAAATTTTTATATTTTTTTCCAACCCAACCCGACTCAAACTCGTGGTGAGCCAGATTGGTTCAAGAATTTCAACCAATTTTGACAACACTAGTTTAAAGTACATCGTTAAACATTATAAGGTATTCTTTGGGATTATTCTTGGTACAATGAGTTAGTCTAAGTTTAATTTATCTTAAAATTGGATAAAATTAATTATTTAATTTGCATCTATTTTTTTAAGAAATGTTCGGGACACTAAATAATAAAAAAATAAAAATTCAAAATACATTGAATAATATATATTTCAAAACAAAGTATCAATACAGAGTATCAATATAAATATATCGTTATCGTGGTCATATGCAAAATATTATCTTGTTTTAATAAATATATAGCATTGATTTAATTATTTATTACATTTTTTCGAAAAGAAAAATTAATTCAAACAATTATAAATTTAATTCGTAGTTAAATATGTTTTTACTTTATAAATTTGGAAAATAATTAAAATTCATCAATGTTATAAACATTCATATACTTGGTTCATAAACTTAAAATCCAAATAGATATAATCATTTAAATTCAATGACATTATACTTTTACGAGTTAAAATATATTATAAATTAACATTCAAATTAAAACGTATCAAATAATATAAATAATTAAAATGTTAATTTAAAATTTATAGAATAAGTTTGAGGATAAAATTGTATTAAAATTTCACAATTTTACATTCAACTTTAAAATATATTTAACTCTTTACTAAATTTAAAATAAAAATAAACATATATATTATCGAATTAATACCTCAAAACACCTTATAAAATAAAAACTGATTCTTTAATATTGTTACTTATTTTTAAAAAATCATTGTTTAAAATGTGTTTATTACTGCAGCGTTTTAAAAAAGAAATTTGCGAAAGTTGAAAGTAAAAAGCATAGTTAAACATTAAAATTTGTTATTAACGAACTTTCACATTAGTTATATGAAACATATGTCGGAAAATTATTTTATTTAATAAAACAAGTTGATTTGAACAACAAAAATTCATAAATAGGGCCATATCGGGGCCAACCCTGATATTAATATAAGAGACATGATCGACAGCAATGAATTTCCATACAGTTGCACAATCTTGATCAGATAATAATTAAGACTCTGTTCCAACTCCATGCTCTTTCCAACTTTCCTTCATAAACGGCAAAATTCCCCTCCTCTATCATGCAATAGTTTAAAGCTGCTCTTTCAATGAGAGCAATCCAAATTTTTATTTACATTTAAGGATTGTACATTTTTCTTTTCTATTGTATATTTTATCTTGTTAATGTAGTAAAATTCCATATTTAGAAAGTAACCTTATTATTCTTTTTGCATTGAAGGATTGTTCTATGAAAAGGATAATAATCATATAATAATTAACTATTTAGTTCATCCGTAAAATATTATTTTTCACTTGAGTATTACGTTAAAGAAAACCTAGATGAAGAGGCAACATAAGATATTTTATTTTTCTCATACCATATATTATTTTTTATGGTAAAATTATCACTAATATAATAATTCTTTAGCAAGTGTATCAAATTCGTCTCAAGTAATAAAGTAAGTAAAGTGTCGTTTTCCAAGAAATGAGTCACATATTCAATTGGATTTGTTTATCAAGATCAATTTAATGATGATAACAATCGATTTCATATTTGGAAAATTGCATAAAAATAACGAACGTAAAAATTCAAGATTGTAAATTTAAATAAAAGTGTCATTGGAATTGGGTTCTTGACTAACATTATAGTAACATCTTGAACAATATATATTCTATATTCAAGCATTCACATCAACGTATATTGATTTAATTTGTTAAAGCAAGTTCTAAATTTATCTATTAATGTAGAATTTTTTGTACAATTGTTTACACAACTTTTCTACTTCCTATTACAACTTTTCAATGAAGAAACACATGAATAATTACAACTTTAAACTCATTTATAAGAATGAAAACAAGTATTTTTCACATTTATCATAATCAAAAATTGCATATTATTAACAGATGCAATCTAAGTAATAATAAAAATTCATCTATAATTGAAGTTTATTAATGTTAAAAAAATTCATTATTAGATTTATCGTCAGAGAATATTACTAATATATAGTAAAATCTGTAATTACCAACAATCACAAATTTGTTTGTAATTATTGATAAATTATGATTGTCAATAAAATTTGTTATTAAGATACGTGATTTAGTCTTTTTCTTTCTCTTGTTTTTTTTTTCTTTATCTTCTTCTTCCTCCACTCTTTCTCCTCTTCTCCTCGTAGGGTCATCAGCGTTGTTGCATCCATCAACGTCACCTCTGACTCATCTTCCTTCTCTTTCTCTTCTATTTCTTTTAATCTTCTTATTCATTTTTATTATTCTTCTTCCTTCGCCACTTTTTTTAACTCTGACAACCATTGTCATTACATCTCTACATTATCGATGTGTTTTTGCGTCATTATATCACTATCGAGTCAATGGTAATTACTCACCTTAGAGTCTATAATATCATACATTGATTTGTATTTATTATAAACGTATTCAAACATATTTTTGCATAATCTATTCTTTGTATTTTTAGATAACTTTTTCTATATTATTTTTATTTTTACAAATTTTATTCTTTATATATATATATATATATATATATATATATATATATATATATATATATTCTAAATTTGAATAATTTTTCACAGCAATTTTATTTAAAATTTAATTATAAACTTAAAAATGTTATTATTGTTTTCATCAACCTCTAAATATTTTTTACTATAATATATATTTAAATATTCTTTAATATAATTAATTATTCTTTAATATATATATTTACTAACATAAGAAAAAAAAAACATTAACGGATTTAAAACTAGTTATTTGATAAAATAACTAACAATTAATCTAAGACAAATTTAACCTATGCATCGATTGGAAAAAAAAATATATATATAATGGAACGGGAGGAAAATCAATATGCGAAGAAGGAAGAAAAAAAAATAAAAAATAAACCATAACCGTTTCTTATTTATGTAGTTTTACTTTTTTCGACTCACTAGACTTGAAATTTTTTTTGCATATAAAGATAATAATACTTTGACAATCATTTGAAAAACTATTAACACCGTTTCGTATTGGTCAATATGGACAAGAAATTAAAAAACAAAAATTACGAGGAAATGAAGGCTGGAGGGATTTGAAGTATGTGGCTTCATTTTGGGATTTCGAAACACGAATCCTAGAGAGAAGGAGCATTCAACAGAAGCGTCACCTTGTGTGAGCAGAAGCATCGTTGGAGGGAGTTTTGACCAAAGTATATTTCATAGCGGATTTGGTATTAATTTTGTGGGACCAAGAGACTAATCTGGCAGGTATGTCTTTGTCTTCTTTAGTCGCATGTGTCGCTCGCTTTTCTACAATTTGGACCGCTTGCTCTTCCTGAGCCTTGACCGTTCGGTGGACTTCGAACTTTGACCGAAGGAGGAGGTACCTGCAATGGCACTCCGACGCTCAAGTTAGGCGTGTTTCATAAAGACATCTATATTTTTATTAGGATAGATCGAGATCATTGTACCTGAATGTCGATCGTATATTTATAGGACTTGTGATAGCCAAACGCATTGATTAACCATTAACGCAATATATTTTTAGGCAATCAAACCCAATAATTAATCATTAATATCGTATATTTGTAAAGCGTAAGACAATCTGACCCATTAATACCTGAAATTGCCTAGGAACGACCATTAACTCTGATCGGTATATTTCGTATAACACAGTAGCCTTTGACCAGAGCACATTCCACTGTCGTTCCCCTGTTTGGAAGCAAGGCCTACCGAAAGCGTCTCCTCAAATGTCGTTCCACCACCATTGGACCGTTCGTTTACCAAATTTGTTTGTTGGGTTTGAGTTGTTGTTTTTTAATTTTTTTTTACCATTTGGGTGTGCTTCTATTATGGGTGTTATTAACATATTTGTTAAACTTATTTGGTGTAGTGTAATGGAGGAACTTGGTCAAGAGAGTCAAGCTTCTCATAGCAGGAAGAAGGTATATGGGGTTAATATTAGATTTGCATAGATTTATGGTTTTTATGTATTTAAATGGATACCATGTTTTTGTATGCAGTTAGTCTTTAGACACTTCTACAAGACAAAATTGATAGGTGCTTTAAACCAAAGTTTGACCTCTGAACAAAATGGTTACATTGAGAACACTATTTTTTCTTGGTTCTTATGTTTGCCAAAGTGTACTAAGATAGGTAGGAATTTGTTGGTTGAGTTATGTGGTCGATGGGTAGATAACATGAGTGGAGTTTTTTTTTGGGCACAAAATTCTTGAATTTAATGAATTTGATGTATGTTTGTCGTTAGGGTTGCCTGTTGTTGGAGAACTCATAAATTTAAATAAAGTTGGCAATCATAGTGTGTGTAGGGACTACTTTCCTGATGGGAAAGTAGATGTTAACATGGTGTATGAATTTTTGTTAGAGGAACATGAGAATTTTCCAAAAGAACATTTTTGCAACTTGTATATATTGGTTGGGATATCTGAGTTCTTGCTTCCCAATCGTAGTGGATTAGTGTTTCTAATTCTTTTTGACCTTGTTTCGAAGTTGAGGTGTGTAGGTAACTACAACTGGGGCAATGTAGTTTTACCACTTACTGGACATATAAGTCATGTTCAGCCAACTATTATGGCACTTAAGGCAACTATATTGCACATGTTCATCAACAAAGTCCATACCATTTAGTGCTTTAGTGCAATTTTTTGTTTTCAAAATTTAATCAACATACAACCTTGTACATACCACATTTAATAGACAAAATGAGATACATTTCGTGAGGACGACAGTACAAACGTCGTACACAAAAAATGGTCATTTTTCTATTCAATCCTCTAATAATGAACACTAAAAATAACACATTGATTATTCTTATCTTCAAATTTCATTATCAATAAAAGTAAGGAATACATTTCTTTGATGATTTGTAACAAAAAAATATGTACATTCAGACCTAATCAATACATTTTAAAACAGTGATAAAATCACATTGCTACAATTTGTATTGTAAGACATTTATGTTGAGATTATTGATAAGGGGAGCACTAGTGTAGTCAAACCTTACAATCTCAGAGCTTCTGATTTTTGATGATGATAACACATTATTAATAACAACATCTATTGTTATGTGTTACATGTTCATTACTTCATGTTTATGATTACTTGAGAACATGTTTGTGTTGTTTTAGTCAAAGCACGCAAATTCACTATGTTTTACATGAGATCTTATCTGTGAACGCATGACATATGATTTAGAAAAGAAAAATCACATGCACTTTAGTTGAACTTATATTGTGTGACAAAACAATAGTTTTAAGTCGACTTCATTATGAAACAAGTCGATTAAAACTCGTGGCTTTGCACAAATTTTTTCAAAGTGTGTTAAAGTTTTTCAAACAGCATTAAAGTGTTACAAAGTCGACTGTATGCGCAAGCTACTCGACTTAGCTAGTTATGTTTTGAAATTTTGTTAATGCTTGTGATGTCTAACGACTATATTTTATATCTTTGACCAAGCATTGATTGCAAGTCAACTATATTAAATGTGTAATCAATTAAGTTAGTCTGACTGCTGCTAACTGTTATAACTGCCTGAGTATAATCGACTCTATTAGTAGCAAAGTCGACATAGGAGCATCAGTCTTGTGAAAAACTATATATAAACACGAATTTGATTTCTACAAAGACTTTTGTGATTCTAACGAGTTAATTGATTCTTTTCATATTTGTGATCTCTTTGTAGAACGTCCCAAAGCTCTAAGAACTCATTAAGAAGATCAAAGTGATCATTCTTTGAGGGTTGCTTGAAGAGCAAGAATTCGTGTGTGCATAGACTGATTGATCAACCTGCACATTGAGGTGTCTGATACGTGATCAACTTTTTCTCTCAATCTTGTGAAGATTGTGACTGTCCTGTTGTGACTACAGAAAGAGAACGTGTAGCGTTCTGGACTTTGAGGATTATTCAAAGTGATTAAAGATTGCAGGATAGGGGACAACTTATTGTTGTTCTTTCTGTGTATATGCCTATATTTTGGTTAGAGGGTTAGAGAGGTGTTTTATATTTTGACGCGGAGGTCGTTATAGAAACCTTGTTGTAAAAACCCTGATCATTATAGTGCATTTGCTTCTGGGTATTGGAAGGACACTGTATGTAGGCAGTTTGGTCGAACCAGTATAAAAACTTGCGTTTGAATTACCAACACTTTTATTTTCAAAGTCGACTTAACTTTTCACGTAGTCAACTATATTCCGCTGCATTTGAAAAATCTTTTTTCCTTGCGATTCAAGAAACTTTTGAAAGATCATCCCTTTACGAAAAAGATTTTTAAAAGACTCTGATTTTACATTTCACCAATTCACCCCCCTCTTGGTGTGAGAAATCAAGCCATGTCATTTTCAACAATCTACAACAACCCTAAATTTGTTAACACTTCATCCCTCTGCACATTGTCAACATCCAAAATTCAATCACAAACATACTTCTCCCTGACCTCTTGCAGTTCCTCGTACAAAGGAAAAAAATGCACATAATATCAATATAATGCCAATGTTAAATCAAAGGGACACACCATGAAAATTTTCATAACTTACACTAGTGTAACTAGGCATTGTTTTGCCTTCATATTTCTCAACACCATCCACAACACCATAAATTTCAAAAAAATAACTCCACAATCATATATACATCAAACAAAGTCCAATATTCAAATAATGTAATGTTACTTAAATGAAACTAACAAATATTATAATCCAAGTGAACAAAATGAAGAACTTACGAGTTCGATTGGATTAGAGTGTCCACGTGTTGGACCGCCAAGGACGGTTTGTTGTCTTCGTAACGATTCAACAAATGACCAAAAAACAATTCAAGATTATGGGCTTGCAAAATACCAAAGTCAACTTTACTTTCCAAACTACTAAATCAATTTACAAATACAAAGGACAAATCAATTTACAAATACAAAGGACAAATCAATTACAAGACTTACAATTAGAGTGTCAATCTTTTTACGTTCTTTTCTATTGTGGCCAACAATGTCCAATGCAAACATTTTCATTGATGGAATCTTCACGGTATAGCACCACACCAATGTTCGTCAAGGATAATGGGGATAAACAACTACAAACAAATAAATGTGTCAAAAAATGTACAATAGACTTTCAACATTGCCTCAAAGTACATTGTATGACATTTAATAGCACTAACAAATTCAGTATTAACAATGTCATGAAATTCAATGATCTCGAACTGAAAGTAGTTCACGTAGTCATTCAATGTCCAAACTTTAAAATTAATCTTTTTCCTTCTTGAATCAAATAGAACTTGGGTCTGCAAGGAAATAAAAAATTTAGCATTCATATCTCATGTATATACAATATTTAAAACAAAAAATGTAAAAAACTTTAACCAATCGCATATAATGGACCAAGACATATCATTTTGACTACTCTAGTGGACCTTCGTTCAAAATAAATGAAGATGGTTGTTGCAAACAACATCCCCTACAAAACCAACGTTTCATAATTATACATCATTCCACTAACATAAAAACTATAACAAGAATGATCACACCAAATATCCTTATTACCATGTTGCCCACTTGCCTCCCAGGTCCTAAAAAGAAACAATCCTGGGTCCCAAAGATTTAACTGAAGATTTCATAAACAACCCTTCCAAAAGACATGGCAAATGTAATGATGTCTCATCATCCAACTCAAAAATATCAAACAAAATTTTAACAATTTTTAAATTCATTACCTCTAAGGAGGGTTATACAGAGTAACCAAGTTGTACAATTATTTTTGATTCACTTGCAAAAAAGGAACATACTGATGCGAGTCCAATCGTGGAAGGATGGCTAAAAAAGGTGATGGAAACCTAATCAAGGAAGTCATTCAAAGAAGTAGCATCTCAAGCTAAGGCTAAGAAAGGGAAGTTAAAAAAGGGCTTTCTAAAAACTTTCTTGACTTCCTTTCTCTAAAGTCTTAGAAGGATTAACTAAAACATGTTTACTTTGTGTTGTAGGGCCTAAAATAAAGCTTGGAGATTATGAGGAGCTTGAAACAACAAAGGGCCCAAAAGCATTTTGTAAGAAACTTGTGGACAAAGCAGCTGCAGCATGGAATGCGCGCCCAACCAAAACCCCAAAAACAGCCCAGCGAGGTGCTTCTCCATGTGACTGGCTGACGTGGACAACAAGCATGGAACGTGCTTCAGCAGCATGGGATTTGCTCCCTCCAATTGAAAACTGAATGCATTGGTTTTAGGAGGGAAACTGGGATCAGATTAGGGGCACCTCTCCTCTATAAATAGAAGGGCCAATACATGTAAAAGACACTTTTGAGCTTTAGTGAAATGTTGCTGAATTCAATTTCCAGCCCTATTGCTCTTGAGTCAATGCTTCTTTTCACTTTCTCTACCCTTTCCTCTAGCTTCCTTCCATAGTAGGAGGGCCTTCTGAGCTGAGAGGAACAATTGCACACTCCTTCCATCACAAAACACTAAAATCTCATTCACACACATCCATTTCTGTTGCACTCCTCTGCATCACGGATGGCTTGCTGTTTGGAGCTAGATCTCTCGGTTCCCAACCATTGGCAGGCTTCCATCAAGTGGTATCATGAGTTGTGGTCGTCCACGCATCCATAGCTAAGTGTTTCTTTCATTTTTCTACTCCATTTTCATCCTACATGTGTTGTTCTATTTTTTGCTCATATAAGTCACTGTTTCATCCATTTTCATTTCTGTTTTGAGTTTTAATTGTGTTTCAGTGTTAATCTCATCTTTCCAGTGTGTGAACAGGTTTATCCTTCATTTTAATCGGTGAAACTTCATTGCTTATACCTCTTCCAGCTTTATTTTTCATTTTAGTTTGTCAAGTCATGTGCTCAAAATTTTGATGCAGTTTTAATTCTGTTATCTTTGGGTTTCTGTTTTGCTGGGTTTACTTCAGTTTGTTTAAGTTTGGAGTGCTGGAAAAGCTTTAAATCAACCAAATAAGGCAATGAAAACATGTTCTAGCCTTGGTGATACAAGCTAAAGCACCAAAAGAAGTAAATCTGTTCTTAATTCTGTTTATTTCTGCTGCAGAATTTTTGTCTCTGGTTTGGAATTCAAAGTTGTTTTAACTGGTTTTAAATTGTTCCTGTTGTTTGAAACAAAATTGTTTGATGATATTGGAAGTGGCTAAAGGCATGGCAGGCCATTAAAAGCAAGGAAATGCATCTAGCATAGCTTGGTTGCCTTAAATACCATTAGCCTTTGTTGTCCAGTATTATACTCTAGCTTTTCACTGTGCTATCATCCTTGATTTGGTTTATTCTGAGTTTGGTCAAGCTAAGCTTCTTGATTCTAGCTTAGATTCGTGTATGTACACTTCTCTAAGTCAATTTCTTGCTGTCCAACTCTTTAATCCATGAAAAACTAAAATTGGTGGTGATTTGGTGCATTTTTTCTGCATAAAACGGTACAGCAGTGGTGATTTTCGAACATCTGTTGTTTCTTTGCTGTTTCATAGCTTTAGCAAGCTTCAATTGATGTTTGAAAGTTGCTAACACTGTTCATTTGGTCAAAAAGAAGCCTATATGCAGTTTAGTCTTTTAAACCATCATTTTTGGGTTCAAAATGGAAGTGAACCAATGAAATTGAGTTGCAATCAATTTCTGAACTGTTTTAAAGCCTGAACATGCTTAAAATCATCAAACAAAGTTGCTTGATCAATCACAAAAGTTGTTGAATCACTTCCTTTTTAAATTGGGTACTAAACCACCATTTCAGCTAAGTTTTTTTGGTGCAGATTTTCAGTTTCAGCCATTGTTTTGAATATTTTTGGTGCAAATCACTTTTGGATTGTAGCAAGAGCTGGTTCATGGTTATAGAATGAAAATAAATGATCAAAATAAGTAAAAACAAGTGTTAAAAGGCTTGTAGAACCGTTGTTAACTCATTGGCAAGTGTACCAAATCGTTCAAGTAATAAAACTGGTAAGACCAGGTATCGTTTTCCCAAGAGACTTGTGCAACACATGACAATTATTCCTTTTATAACTCAATTAGACATCAAAGTGCACAAAAACAACACAAGAAACTCTTTTTGGTATTTTATCAAACAGTTGGTGTGCAAGGAATTTAACATAGTGTATTTACAATTTGTCAAGACTAGAATTCATCCATTTCATTCCATGCATTCACAAACATCTCAATTCCATCCAATAAGTATTCAATTTCAATTCTAGGTTCAATCATATTTCTCAATACTTCAAGAACCACAATTCATGCCATGGGTGATCAAGCCACAACAAGCATTAAGCATAGAAATCAAATACTAACATGAATTAGAAAANNNNATATCATTAACATCACAAAATACATAAGAATTCCATGTTTTACAACTAATCTCAATAAATAGGAAAAGCCCTCCATGGAGGAGAACTTAGGGTTCTACAAATTGAAGAGATAAGGAAGAAATTGGAACCAAAGAGAATATGCAAAGCCTTTCCCAAGGTTCTTGGCAGCTGCTCCATGCTCCATTTGCGCCTCCCCTTCGCATCTCCATCTCCAATCTATGACCCATCTTCTTCCTCAATCCAAAAGGGGCAAAATCACCATTGAAGAAGCTTGAAGACCCAAGGAGGAGTGGGAGAGCTTCCCAACACCCCAAATAGCCTCCAAGGGCCTCTCAATATCTCTCTAGGTGAAGAATGAAGTGTAGGAGGAGAAGTCCCTCAAAAATCCCAAGACCCATGTTTAAATAACCCATTTTTGACATATCAGCGAGAATTCTCACGCCCAGCGCCACTTTTCACTGCACCAGATGTGAATTCCAGCAAGATCTCGCACCCAGCACGGATTCCTGGCGCCCAGCGCGGATTCTCTGGCACCCAGCTCCATTCTGTGGCGCCCAGCCTGGAATTTCTCTGCACTTCTCACGCCCAGCTTGGATTTCTCGCGCTCAGCTTGGGCGGTTTTGACAGCATTCTGAAAATTGAGCCTCTTGTGCGATTCCAAAGGCGTCCAACATGGGTAATTGCTTCAAATTGATCTTTTCTTGTCCCAAAACATGTTCTCTTGAGTTCTTGCTTGTTTTCCTCCACTAGAATTGCTTCCTATTCCTTTATTTCACACACTCAAACATAGAGATTAGAGGTAAAAACAAGCATATACTAAATAAACACAAGAAAACTACAAAACACACAAAAAGTGAGGATAAAACAATGTTAAAGCTATGAAGGAGTTGATTTTGCAACTAAAATGATGCTTAGATAATGGTAAGAATTAGCGTTATCAAACCGTGCAATCCATATTCAAGCAGTTAAAACCCCAAAACACAAAATCTGAATTTCATTGGGGCATTTTAACAAACACTTTTGTAAAAATATCAAACAGTTTGAACTGGATGACTTTGTGATCTGTCATTTACGTTTTATTGCTTTCTTAATCCATTCTAGTGCTATTCCTAGGCTCCTCTTAAGTGTTGGCTGTTATTCAAGTCATGTTTCAATTGTTTCCACATTTTGTTTGGCTTCCAAAACTGTTCTAAAATTTGGTGCGGTATAAAAAAAATCGGTGCAGTTTTGAAATCTATTTTGGTGCACTTTTTGTGGTTATTTGGAGCTGGTGTGCATTCTGTTTGAAGAATCCAATGGCAGAAATCCACTCCTACTATGGTAGCCTTCTAAGAAGTGGATAGGGGATTGAAAGTGAAGCAAGAAGCAAGGCTTACAACAGCTCAAAAGCTCACGGACCAGCAGCTGTGTTTGCCTCTGTCCAGCAGCGTTTTATACACCATCAAATTCAACTTGCATATTGATTTTGAGAAGTACATGGCAGCAGTTGAAGCTTGAAGCTCACACTAGTTTTAAGCATTGATTTGAGCTTGTTTGAGTCTTAATATCACAGAACCTTTGTAGTTTAAATGCCTTTGCTGTTTTTGAGCTAAGTGACTTGGGAAAATGCTCTTGAAGCAATTACAAGTTCACATTTGAGCATTGTAATAGTCCAATTTCGTTTTCTTAGTGTGGAAGTGTGTCAAGGGGCTCCAAGTGTCACTTGCACTTTCACTTAGGGCCGTTTAGCATTTACATTTTGCACCTTTATTGCTTTCTTTAAATTGCTTATTGAATTTCTTTGTTTTAAGTCTTCGTGGTATATAGGATTGCATAGTATTTAGATAAACCTTCTTTTGGTTTTTAGGATCATTTCATTAGCATTTAAAACCTTTTTGAAAGATTTCTATTTAGAAACTAAGGTAAAAGGAAATCTAAGAAAACTCTGGCTAGGAAGAACTTGGTTTCTAAGCTTGTCCATTTGTGACTCACCTCTTCTTCCTGGGAGCTACTTGGAATATTTTTTACCTTTAGAATCTTTGTAGAAGTTTTTCACCAAAAACAAAGAAAGTTTGTGAAAATATTATCCACTCAATACTTGTCAAATTTTGGAAAACCTTGTGAAAACCTTTTCTCATTTGACAAGGATGAGTCAATCAAGTGTACAAGGGAGTATGAAATTTTGTACTAAGGGCTCACAACTAAGAGAATAATTTGAACAAAAGTTCCAACAAAGGGACAAAGATATTAGTGAGCTTAGGGACTTGTTTGCCCAATACATGAAAAATCAAAATGAGGGTGAGCAAAAAGAAAAAAGGAAGGATGAAAGGTACAGTCAAGCTAGGAAAGATATTCCATTCTTTGGTAAGGACATTAGTGTCTTAACATATCTAGCTTGGGAAAAAGAAATTGATAAGATGCATCCATCCTTTATTAACAAAAGTGAGTCTAGAGCTTATGGTTCTATTTTTCTTTCTAGAGAGAGTGAATCTCATGTTCTTAGTATATATCTCTCTAGTTTAGAAGAACATGCAAGAGAGTGGTGGAATGAGAGACAATATAGTGTTAAGAAAGGTAAAAAATCCTCCATTCATGATTGGTATGAATTAAAAGCTTGCATGAGCAGGAAGTTTGTGCCTCTAGCCATTAAAAGAAACCTAGAATTAATGAGAGATAGTATTCAAGAGGGAAAAATATTTCTTGAGAGTTTAAATGACCATGGTTTCCTTAGAAGAGAACTAGAATTTGGAGCCAAACTTAAAGAGCTCAAGGATAAGAAAAGAGAAAGAGAGAATAAAATAAGAGAGCAAGAGAGAAAAGAGAGAAGAAAAGAGAGAAGAAGAGAAGAGAGAAAGAGAAGAAAAAGAGAAAAGAGAAGAGAGAATAAAAGAAGAAGAAAAGAGAAAAGAAGAAGAGAAAAGAGAAGAGAGAATAAAAGAAGAAGAAAAAAGAAAAGAAGAAGAGAATAAAAGAAGAAGAAAAGAGAAAAGAAGAAGAGAGGAGAGAAGAAGAAAAGAAAGAGAGAGAAGAAGAACAAAGAAAAGAAGAAGAGAGAAGAGAAAGAGAGAAAAAAGAAGAAAAGAATAGAGAAAAGCAAGAAAGAGAGAAAAAAGAAGAAGAGAAATTGCTACTGATGGCAAATTCAACTTCTCCAAACATCATGGAACCCAAAAGGGAATGTTCCAAATTCCTTAACTCTTTCCTACTCAGTTTTAAATCTTTAAATGTTAACTTCTTCCTTAAACAAATTGCCATACCATTTCCTATTATACTACCTTTTTCAAAATATGGCAACTTAAATCTTGATTTATTGTTACCCTTGAAGATACAAGAAACTCAAGATAAAAGAAAAGTGACTTATGAATTAGGACTTTCAAATTCTCTTAAAACTATAAAACAAAGTCCTTATTCTAAAGTTACTTCCATAAAAAAATTCATTATTGGATTGATACTAATTGGAGATATATTTGATGGTTATTGTAGATATGTTTTTGATCCAGGAGGAAAATGACAAACCAAAGTTGTGCTTCTTTATACCTTCCGATTTGAGGACAAATCATTTTTCAAAAGGGAGGGTATGATGGAAACCTAATCAAGGAAGCCATTCAAAGAAGTAGCATCTCAAGCTAAGGCTAAGAAAGGGAAGTTAAAAAAAAGGACTTTCTAAAAACTTTCTTGACTTCCTTTCTCTAAAGTCTTAGAAGGATTAACTAAAACATGTTTACTTTGTGTTGTAGGGCCTAAAATAAAGCTTGGAGATTATNAGGAGCTTGAAACAACAAAGGGCCCAAAAGCATTTTGTAAGAAACTTGCGGACAAAGCAGCTGCAGCATGGAATGCGTGCCCAGCCAAAATCCCAATAACAGCCCAGCGAGGTGCTTCTCCATGTGACTGGCTGACGTGGACAGCAAGCATGGAACGTGCTTCAGCAGCGTGGGATTTGCTCCCTCCAATTGAAAACTGAATGCATTGGTTTTAGGAGGGAAAATGGGATCAGATTAGGGGCACCTCTCATCTATAAATAGAAGGGCCAATACATTGTAAAAGACACTTTTGAGCTTTAGTGAAATGCTGCTAAATTCAATTTCCAGCCCTATTGCTCTTGAGTCAATGCTTCTTTTCACTTTTTATACCCTTTCCTCTAACTTCCTTCCATAGTAGGAGGGTCTTCTGAGCTGAGAGGAACAATTGCACACTCCTTCCATCACCAAAACACTAAAATCCCATTCACACACATCCATTTCCGCTGCACTCCTCTGCATCACGGATGGCTTGCTGTTTGGAGCTAGATCTCTCGGTTCCCAACCATTGGTAGGCTTCCATCAAAAGGTGCAACACCATCAACGTCCTCAAGGTCATCTTTATCTTCGTCCAAACAACCACCTGCATCTGTATAGGCAGCAATGTTAAAATATGGGGCTGCCTCATCTGCTTCACCATGAACATCACCATCATCTGGTTCACCATGAACATCAGCAACAAAAAATGAAGGTTGTTCTCTTTGTTGCCTCCCTTCACCAACCATCGCAGCCAAATTTCTCAACTTCTTATTCATTTCAAACATTTTCCTCTGGTTGTCTTCTAGTCTCTTCATCACGAGTTGTTCATAACTCATCCCAAACTCTTCTACACCATATTCTGGTATTGCCCCTTCATCCAAATTAAGGGTAGCACGAATCATTGGGTTCCAACGGTACTCCTTGTGCAGGAACCACTCCTAACATATCTATCAACATCTAATTATAAGTAATCAATCAAAAACAATAAACAAAATCATTTAAAACATATAAACTAAAACTACACACAGATATCAAGTAACTTACATCATTTTTTCTGAAACAACTCTTCTATTTTCTTTGACTTCAACTTAAGCGAAGGCCAATGTGTTATTTTGGGGAACACAAACGTTCAACGACCCAAAGCTACACAACAAAAATAAGTCAAAATGAAGACCAAATAATTTACAATTACAAAACAATAAAGTAAAATAAAATATAATTGTTAGCTGCAACATGACAGCATTGCCACTAATGCCTACGAAGTCCTTTATCTCACACTCTCTTATCATCATTGACCCTTTTCTTAAACTATTAACCACAAATGTATGCATAACTTTTTCCCAATCATATTCATACAAACTATCAATGTTATCTAATACTCTAAAAGGCATGTTACTAACTGCTTTTGATTTCCTAGGAAAGTAAAAAACAATAAAACAAAGTAAAATATACAAACGAGATACTCAATCCACATCAGACTCATTATTTTCTACTAACAATTTTATCCTATTTACAACTTCTTTTAGATTAAATGACTTTGAAGAAAATTCTTCACATACAACACCACTAACATTATCATCAAAATTCACATCTAATCCCCCAACTCCAAGTCTTAGACCCATGCAAACATCCGTAATTGTAAAAGGTACCATTCTTTACTTCAAAATGAAGCATTCATTGCGGGCAACCCACCACTTCACCATTTCCTTCAACAAAGGAGCGCATAAGTCAATCAACCTTTTCATATGAAGACACCACTTCAATGGAGTGTTGCCAATACGTGTTCGATCAATTTCTCTTAATATACCATTAATTTGGACTATGGCTTTGGTGTCACACCACGCCCTCAATCGAAATTACAAATTATTTTCAACAAAATAACCATTAAGCAACATTATTCAAACAAACACTCACATTTTCAATACATGACATTTCCTTACATTGGTCTTATGAGCTTCTTCTTTAATGTAATCCATCATTGTCAAACCAAACATAATACAAAACCTAAGTCAAAATAACCCAACTACAACCACAAACCCCAAAAAAAATCAAACTTTTCACCCAAAAACCACATCAACGACAAAATGTTCAACAAAACTTCAAACCTCACTTAACCATACCACGACAAACAACCAAATAACACAACAATCACTAAATGCCCACAATTGTTTTTACAAAATTTAAACCCACCAAACAGAAACAATGCATTACTGAAATGAACGACACCAAGATTCAATAACCACCTCCAATGGTGGTTTCAGTAGGCTCCAAACAACGAATGGTGTGCAACGCATATGTAGTTTCGATCAACAGCGACACTCCGACGACCTTCAAACTCTGTCAACGACAGGGACCATTGTGGAGAGATCGAAGCTTGTGGGTGGGTGGGAGGTAGGACGTTCTCTAGAATGGTCTCACACAAATGACCTTTTTTTTTTCAAATGATCAAAATGAATCTCGCATTTCAAAATCCTCCCGCTCTTCATTTTCTACCTCATTTTTAATTTTTTTAAACATTTACCACATAGACTAATTGAGATACAATATATGTCCATTGTCAAAAAATTGTCAAAATTAATTGTCAAAATATCATTATCCTTATGAATATCACCAAAAGACAAGCTTATGAATATCAGTTCGAGAAAGTTATACATAAATCAAGCAATTCAATATTTTTTTATTTGTACGTCAAGCTATGACTACGTAACAATATAATACCTTGAGGGTTTGTTTAGTTTTAATTAAGAGGGTTTCATCCTGCATCTTCAAGCCCTTCATCTTGCATCTCTAACTTTTTTTTTCAAAATACCTAATTTATCCCGTAATTAAATAATATGAATATTTAAAAAAATTAAAGTGATCAAAAATTCTTTTTGTAAACAGAGATATTTTCTCTTTCATCTCATTCGTGTCTCTGAGTTCTTTCTCTCTCATAATTCTGGTGGTTTTAATATTTTGTTTAAATTTTTTTAGTTATTTAATGTTCTGTTTAATTTTTTTGAGTTATTTAGGGTGGTTTTAATTAATGAATTATATTAATTAATTAATAATTTATTTTAAAATTTTTATTATCATATTTTTGAATTTTATTTTAATTAAATTGTTATATTTTAATAATTTGTTTATTTATATAAATATTTGAACTAAATTTATTTACTATTAATGAAATAATAAATGTTATAGAATGTATAATTATTTATTTCAAATAATATATTAAGAAATTAGTTAAATTCATTAAATTATTTTGTTTTCAATTGTTTTAAAGTTTTTTTTATTTTTTTTATATTTTGGTATTTTTTTTTCTAAAATATTAAATTTTCTGTTTGAATGATCTGAAATATTTTGTTTTAATATTTGTTTTATAGTCATTTCTTTTATATTAAAAGAATAAAAACCAATCAATCAAATTATTAAAAGAATAAAAAGCAATTATGAATAAAAAATATATGTTTATATGAATCTTTTAAAAACCGTAAAAAAAAACTGTTAATATACAAATACTATACATAAATTTAAATATAATTATAAAATAATAAAATATATATATATATATAATAAATATGAATTCCATTTCATATCTAAAACGAAACGTTGGATGTGGATATCCGAATGTGCATCGGATATGCATATCCGATGGATCCAGTAATTTTTTTTAATCTAAATTACTTTTATTAATTATTAATTTTAAGTTGATATAAATAACTTATATTAATTAAAAATAATATTACTACTTATAAACATATAAAAAATTATACATAATTTTAAAAAATTATAAAAAATAAAATAATTAAAACTTAATATAATTAAAGATTTATAATCTGAAATCTTCACATCCGATTCTATAAATTCGGATTTTCATATCTAATACTTTTATTTTTAGTTTTTTATTCAAAATTAATTTTATTAATTTTAATACATTCATAAAATTATTTTATATTAATTAAAAATTATATAATACATTATAAGTTCATACATAAAATGCCAAAAAATAAAATAAAATGATATAAGAAGCATTGAAAATAAATTAAAATTAATATAAGAAGTATATAATATTCAATCACTCACATATATAAATTGCAAAGTAAAGAACTCAGAAACAATATTAGGAGAGAGTTGTAGTTAAAAGGTGGAGAGAGTGTAGGGTTTTTTTAATAAGGATGAAATGAGGTGCAAAGATGAGAAGGTGTAGAGTTTCTTTTATAAAGAAATGAAATGAGGTGCAGGAATGCAAGGGTGTAGAGGTGCAACGGTAGTGCAACAAGAATACATGTTTAGTGATGGGAGAAAAATGGAGGTGGGCATAAAAATTCTCAATAATTAGAAATTAAACTTTTAAATTATTTATTAATTAAGGGTATTTTAAGAATTTAGAGATGCAGAATGAAATCCTTCAAGGTGCATATGAAACACTCTTTAATTAAAGTCATAAGAAGCCCACCCAAAAGATTGGGATCACTAAGATTTTAAGGGTGTTGTTCCCTACACCTCTCCAAGTGGGACCTATACCTCCCCATTAATTTAATTTATTTCAAAAATATTTTATACTTCCCCAATATTTTCTTTATTCCAAAAATACCCTACACCTCCTCACTATCCTTAACAATCTTTCTCTTTCTCTCTCTACATTAATGGAGTATTCACCTAGTTTAGATATAAATTTGTAACATACTACAAAATATAAAATTGAGAGGAAAGTTCAATATTAGTACTTTTACCATTTCCATTTTATAAAATTAAAAGTTAGATGCAAATACAAAATAATAAACATAATAATATTAATAGTAAATAATGATANTATATAAACATTTTTCTAGAAATTTAGAACAAAATTTTACCATTTATTAAGTAATTTGAAAAGAAAAAAATATATTCAACAACGAAAATAAGATTGAATCTATTTAAGAAAATATATTCAAATTTAAGTCATGTAAATGCTCCATTAATGAGCCATGTAAATGCTCCATTAATGTAGAGAGAGAAAGAAAAAAATTGTTAAGGATAATGGAGGAGGTGTAGGGTATTTTTGAAATAAAAGAAAATAATGGAGAGATGTAGAATATTTTTAAAATAAATTAAATTAATGGAGAGATACAGGTCCACTTGGAGAAGTATAGAGAGCAACACCCAAACTTTAATTGGGTATTTGACTTTCCAAGCCCAAATATGTTTTAAAATGACTTTTAGTATATTTTGGTAATATAAACGTGAAATGATACATAATTACTTATTTTCTATAAGAATTTAAAGTATGTTTTACGTTTAACTAATAATTGGGTGGTGGCATAGGGTCCAAACAGTGATAGACTTAATATTACTACCTAAGAAAACATAAACAACATCAATTCTCAATAAAATTAAATTAAAAATAATCATTTCAATTTACTTAATATTTTCAAGTCTTAATGATAATATCAGCTACTAATAAAATTAAGATTGAATTAAATTTAAAATTTACTTTTTTATTAAAGTTATGAATTAGAATATATTTGATTAAAATTTATTATTTGCGAAATTTATGATTTTTTATATATTTAATTTAAATGTTTAAAAGTGGTAGAAAGGAAGGGATAGTTAGGATAAAGCGTTTTGTTGAAGGGCATGCATTGATTGGACAATGACTTCCCTGCTAGAAATCCAAATCTATTAGCCATGGATGTAACAGAGAAGTCAGATTCAATTAACACATCACAAAAAACCAGCTGTTATTGAAATCATTTTGAAATTTAACACCACATGCCAACACAGCATTCACTCTCACTTTAATGAAATCCCTTTGATACGTCCCTGTTCAAAACTCACCTATTTTCGCTTCATTTCTCCTCAACACAAACCCTTTTAACTTATCTCAACTTATCTATTTTATGAATTAGCCAAAATGTGCTCATAAATATTTAAATAATTTTACCGACTAAGTAATTTATTATTATTTTCTCCATTCTTATAAGCCTTAAAGGTCTTTTAAAATCTACCATTTTTATAACTAGAAAAAGAAACAAGAAAGGCATGTCAAAAGACGAAGGCACCCTTTCACACACTAAACTTTTCCAGTTTCAAAGAACAGAGTGTGAGTTCTGCTGACGCTTGAAGACAGTGAGGGGAAAAAATAACTAAGAAATTAAGAAATTCTAGAAACCTCTGATGAGAGAGTCCGTGAATAAATCAATTTTTCAAAATCAATTTCCCAAAGTTTCATCACTTTTGCATTGACCTTCAACTTTTCTTCTTCTCTCCGGTTATTCGCTCGCAATGAATCCACAATCACCGGACCCTCAGCTTCCCACTTTCTCCCCACGCTTCGCTCTCATGACCGGTTCCCATCGGAAAATCGCGATCGCGGTGGATCTGAGCGACGAGAGTGCTTACGCCGTGCGGTGGGCGGTGCAGAACTACCTCCGACCCGGCGACGCGGTCATCCTTCTGCACGTGCGTCCCACCAGCGTCCTGTATGGCGCGGACTGGGGCTCCGTCGATCTGAGTGTGGCGGAGGAGGGCGGCGATGAGGAGTCGCGGCAGAAGCTGGAGGACGACTTCGACAACTTTACGTCGACGAAGGCGAGCGACGTGGCGCAGCCGCTGGTGGAGGCGCAGATACCGTTCAAGATCCACATTGTGAAGGACCACGACATGAAGGAGAGACTGTGTTTGGAAGTGGAGCGCCTCGGGCTCAGCGCCGTCATCATGGGAAGCCGCGGCTTCGGCGCGTCCAAGCGAGCCGCCAAAGGAAGGCTCGGCAGTGTCAGCGATTACTGCGTGCACCATTGCGTGTGTCCCGTTGTGGTCGTGCGTTACCCCGAGGAGAACGAGAACGGCGGCGGCAATGGTAATGGCGGTGATGTTCTGGTTGGGGAACAGGTGGAGCTTCCACCTGTGCCTGAGGAGGAGCACGAGGTGTATCATGATGCTTCCGATGAGCACAGAGGTTTGGTTTCACCCTGTTATCATTTTGTTTCACAGTAACCATCATAATTTCGGTATTATGACCTAACATTGCATAGTGTATAGTGGTTTGACTAATCATCTTACTCGTGTAGCATTGGTAACAGAGAGGATTGAGTATTGGATACTACTTACATATGCATGCTACTTTCTTCAGTCAAGTTTGGTATTTGTCGAAGTTATCGTATTGACTAGAGACTAGTGAACGATGCCAAGAGTAGCTATGATATTATGATTATGATTGAGTAATGTTCTTCATAGTAACTACTCGTCCGAGGAGAAAATAAGAAGATAAAATTATTTGAGTTTCTCGGATAAACTAAGATCAAATTTGTCAACTTTGTAGGAGCATACATTTAACTTATCCAACCATACATATATAAAAGAAGTTCAATTCATTTAGTTTTTGTTTTTTTGGCCCTTATAAATACTTGTGGAAAAATTATCAATCCAGGACTCATGTTTAGGTTCTATTTTCCACGGAGCTCCCTGTCAAGGTTTTTTCTTGATACCCACACACGTTACAAACGTGAGAAACCTGATCCATTTGTTTAAAAACATGGAAGCGATAACTACTAACTTCTTAAATGTTGGAAACCGTGACCCAGTTTTGTAATCAAAACATTGTAACTTCCGTGCTGGAGCAATAGAGGAGGAAATCTGAAACAGATATAAGAGAACTGGCTTGCTGGTTGACACAGCAGCATAAGAAAGAGAAAAGTCTTTTATGACATTTAAAACCATTCCTTATCCAAATTTAAAGTAACTTGGGTAATACGAAAATACAACAACTGTGTGAGTAATCCATGTACCCAGACTATGAACAGTAGGAACTAAACATGGTTAAAATGTCACGTTCAACAACTAAATAGAATTCAAAATTATGTGTAAAGGTTAAAAGGAAATGTTTTACTGAAAGTTTTTATAACTGTAGGAACTAAATTAGTAATTAAGCCAAGCTGTAAAAGTATAATGTTACTACTTAATCTGTGCTGCAATAAAATTGATGATACTTGTGCTTCAATAGCATGGAAGTATTTATGATGGGCCAGATTGTTATCATCAACTTTTGAAGTTAAGTTTTGTATGCAGTTAGTTTACTCAAATTTTAATGGTTTTATTCATTGTGCCTAATAGTGAAATTGTGTGGAATGTCAATGATGATATTTGACACTAAATATATTTACCTAAGGTTCAATCCAATTCCTATCACTTGTTATGTGTTGCATTTAACCATTTATGCTAAAAACATATCCTTCAGGCTTATAATACTGCTCACCTATTCTCTTATGTATGAGTACTACAATTCAATTCTTCAAATGCTGAAGGTACTAAACCAATCCGAGCATGATATGTTCCGAGTGCACTTTACAACTATCCATCATATGCTGCCAACTTTTCCCAGAATGCTTTGCAATGGGGAGATAACATCCCAAGACCTCTAGGCGTAGGGAACACTCATAGGCTGGCATACCCTAATAGAAGGGGCAAATTTCACCAGTACACCCTAAGGCTAATGTTGGATTTGAGAGGTTTTAAAGGAAAGAGTTATTGAAGTAATTCCTTGGCAAAAGGAAATAACAAACTAAAATATGGGTATTTATCTTTTCAATATAGCTTGTTTTTGTCAAGGAGGCTACCTAGTCCTTTTTTAGATCTAGATTACCATACTTGCTGTTGAAAAGATTAAAAAAATTCAATACTTTTTGCTGTTTGGAGACCATCATATAATGAAATAACCTAAACCTTGTAGGATTTCACCTATTACTTCAGTTGGGATTATATTATTACTAGTTTATTAGTATTTTTTCTTATTTAACCTGCTTATTTTTTGTGTATGAACAGATGCATAACGAGAGTATAGAGCAATGTCTATATTCCTACTAACTTCAGGTAATACATGAATGTCATCAGCAATTTATCAATTACCATTTTATCCTTACTTACGTCTGAATTAAATCCTATATTAAATGAATTGTAACACCGATTGATAACTGTTACTTTCTGTGCACTTTTACTGGTGGGTGGGGACTTGGACGAGGGAAGTGATGGGGAGTGGTATTCCCAGTTCTTTTTTTCTTTTCTGCATTATCTTCCAAGAAATAAATTAGTTGGAATATGAAAAATCACAAGACTATTAACTCTGAATCTTGTTTTCTTTACCACCAAAATAGTAATCCAGTCTATAAAATTGACATCATTGGTCCTATTAATCCTCAACCTTAAGAAAACGCAAATTTAGTTGTTGACTTTAATAATTACCGCCAATTTAGTCTTGAATTTGGGAACTATAAGTTATTTTAGTGTTCCATTTTAACAACTATCAGGCAATTCGATATTGCCCAATTTCTAACCTAATTTATAATTTTAAAGATAAAATTAACCAATGATGTTAATTTCATAATATTGTATTGATTTTATTTCACTGTAAGTTACAATGTATTTCATTTATGAAAATTTGCACTCCATAATAATGTATTACCTTGTAAGCTGCTTCATTTTTCACAGCATATTTACTCAAATTAATTGCCATTGATTTTTTTTTTTTCAGGAACTGCTCACAGCAGTCAGGCTTGTGTCAAATGAAGAAGAATGTATTGAACTTGAAAAGTATCTTCTTTGGTTGAACAAACTATACACTGTAAATTGGATATTTGGTTGGTTAGCATGTGTATGTTTTTGTACAAGTTTGTTATTAAGTTGCTTCAATACCCATTGACAGGGTTGTGTATGCTATCTCTCACATTTGATTTGGAGGTTCTTGCATGGAAACCAATGATAGATCTAAGAAACAATAGAAAGTTTAATTTTATTATTGTCTTGGTACTGCAGTTCGATCATGTGAAAGGAAAGTTGGACACCCCAAACTAAACAATATTTGCATGGATCACTCAGTTTTTGTGTTTTGATGTTCGACTGTAATTAAAAATTAAAATTAAGATTATAAAGGGAAAACTGTTATTAATGTTGCAATAACAGTATAGATCAAGCTGTGAGTGGTTATTTCACCACGTAAAGAAAACGTTAGTTTGGTGAAAGGGGAAATTATCATGAACCATGAACACAGTTTTGGCCAACTTGATGTGAACAAGCTACTAGTTAGGAATCGTTTGCTGACTTAAGACTTCTAAATATACCATATCCAAGAACTCTAGGAAAACCCTCTGTTGATTACCTTTAGTTACATGAGTCTTTTTGTTTGAGTCTCTCAAATTATGATTAGGTTCAATGAGGTTTATTTTTCTGAGTTTAAAATTATCATCTCAAGGTTTTCAAGTCTGCTGTATTTATTCAGTGGTATGTACTTGGGTCCTGTGAACTTGTACGTTCTTAAATAGTGATTCACAACAGGGTTGGATTGTAGTCAAATTGTAAAAGCCAAAAACTTGACTTTATTATTGGACCAAAGCATCCTTCTACCAAATTTACAGTATGAATTGCTGGCAGCTGTGTTGCAAGCCCATTGTTTTTTCCCTTTGGTTTGAAACTCTTTAATCAGAATCAGGCTGAAAAGGTGGGTGAGTTTAAGAAAGTGTGAGATTTTGTGTATATTTTGTCGACCATTATCACAAACAGAAATTGGCAGAGGAATAATAGTATCATGGAATAATCCTTCACTGACAATATTATATACTAGTTAAGCATCATTGTTTAATGTCAAGTCATTACTTCAGTTTGTATAAAAAAATATCAATTCCTCTTCCTTTTGATTATTTCTAGCTTCAATAAAGAAGAGACTAAGTTTGACATACTCAAATACTAGTAAGAATATGAAAATCTTATTAGTTTCCCTATCAATTAAAAAAACAATAGACTTATCAATAATGACCAGGTGCAGACTCTTGCACCCTTCTTACAAAAATGTAAACGACGTGTAAGTTCTGTCCAAAAAAGCATCTATAATGTCGTGGTCCCAAGTAATACCTATTAGAGTATGGTGTATGTTCGATTCGTCCATGTGCCCCTTCCACTCGAAGCCTGCCAGGAGCCGCTCCTTGTTCGTGCCCCCTGCACCATGCTTCTTGCACCGGCGATCACTCCTCGCTCTCGTCAGTGCCCGGGTGTCACATGCCCACCAGCTTCCGTCTGGTTCGTCCTCGAACCACACCGTACTGGGAGAGGCTAGGCTCTGATACCATTTGTAACGCCCCGGCAACTTACAGGGATTGTTGACTGCCCCCACACATCACCACGAGACTTTCCAGTGTGCTTTGTCCTCACTCGCACACTTTCCGGGAAAACTTCCCGCAAGGTCACCCATCCCAGAATTTCTCCAGGCTAAGCACGCTTAACCATGAAGTTCTTATGGGTTAGGCTTCCGAAAAGTAAATGCATTTTGGTGATATGGGTAGCCAAATCAATTTCTTTTAAGCTATCCTTCAACTGTATAGTCCCATACCTATACAGTCTCCAGATCCCTCTCATTCCGGTGTATGTTCGATTCGTCCATGTGCCCCTTCCACTCGAAGCCTGCCAGGAGCCGCTCCTTGTTCGTGCCCCCTGCACCATGCTTCTTGCACCGGCGATCACTCCCCGCCCTCGTCAGTGCCCGGGTGTCACACCTGCTGCAAGCTTCCCTATTCTCACAGACAAAATCTAGAACAGGTGGAGTACACAGATGAAGGTCTTGTTCCATTATCAAGGAGTCAGTGCAATTGTGGAGGAAAGGGGGGTTGGAGTCTAGTCTTAATGGTGTCACAAAGAAGCAAAAGGAAGAGCTTAGGATGAAGGATGATAGACGACACGCATTTTGAAAAGATTGAGAGTGTTGCCACGACAAGAGAGGCTTGGGGCATACTGGTGAGATGTCATGCTGGGGGAGACAAAATTAGAAAGGTGAAACTGCAAGCATTAAGGAGACAATATGAGCACTTGTAGATGGATGACGGTGAAAAGGTGAGTGAATACTTTAACAAGGTGCTGTCAATTTCAAACCAGATGAAAGTTTGTGGTGAAACGATTACAGATCTCATGGTAATTGAGAAGATAATGAGGTCGTTGCCCCAGAAGTTTGATCATATAGTGGTAGCAATTGAGGAGTCAAAGGATCTTGAAAAATTAAAGATAGAAGAACTCCAAAGTTCGTTGGAGGCACATGAGATGAGGATGCGTGAGAGGAATTCTACCAAATCTAATGAGCAGGCTCTGAAAGTGCAGCACTACAAGGGCGATGGGAAAAGAATTTCAAGAAGTGGAAAAGGAAATTAGGAAAAGGAAAGTGGAATAAAGAAAGTAGTAATACAGAAGAACAAGAAGAAAAGAATGAGTCTATTGAAAGCAAAGGGAAATTTGATGGGCAGCAAAAGAAGAAAGACAGTAGAAACATTGAATGTTTCAATTGTCACAAAATGGGACACTTTGCATATGAATGTTTCTCAGGAAAGGGAAAGCAGGAGAAGAAGAAGAAGTGTCGTAATAAGAAGCTCGTCTTGCACAAAAGGATTCTAATTCCGAGCCCTTAACATTGATGGTAATGACCTCTACTGAGTGCTCCGATCCAATGAACACAATCTGGTACTTGGACTCTGGTTGCTCAAACCATATGTCGTGTAACAGAAGGTGACTGGTGAATTTTGACGAAATCAAGAAGAGCAAAGTTAAGTTTGTAGATGACAACACATTGATGGTTGAAGGAATGGGCGATGTGATCATTAATAGGAAAAATGGCTCACAAGCTATAATTATCGGTGTTTTATTTGTTCCCGTAATGAAGTGTAATCTCCTTAGCATTGGGCAGTTGGTCGAGAAAGGATACACTGTAATCATGGGAAACAATGATAGGGTGGAGTTGTATGACAGAAATAAGAAGTTGATCTTGACGAGCAAGATCTCTAGAAACAGAACTTTCCAAGTTAGTTTGGAGGTAGTGGAAAGTATGCAATGCATGGTTACTGTAAAGAAAGAAGAAAATTGGTTGTGGCATATGCGCTTTGGGCATCTGAGTTTCAGAGATCTGCAGATGCTTGGTGAAAAATGTATGGTATCAGGTACGCCAAATATCTCTTTGCCTGGTAATGCCCGTGAGTCGTGTTTGACAGGCAAGCAAACCAGGAAATCATTTTAGTCTCAGTTGATGAAGAGATCGAAGGGAGTGTCTTGAAGTTGTACACTCTGATGTTTGTGGCCCGATTGAGGTTCCCTCTTTGGCAGGCAATAGATATTTCCTTTCATTTGTTGATGAACACAGCAGAATGATGTGGGTATTTTTTATCAAGGCGAAGAATGACGTTTTGGAGATATTCAAGAAATTCAAAGCCAGTGCAGAAAAAGAGAGTGGGAAGGTGCTGAAAATACTCAAAACTGATGGAGGAAGAGAATACAACTCGTTGGCGTTTGGAGAATTCTGTCAAAGTGAAGGAATTAAACACGAGGTGATTCACGCCCCAACATAATGGTCTGGTGGAGAGAAGAAATCAAACGACGATGAACATGATTAGATGTCTGATCAAGGAGAAGAAGATGCCACGAATGTTCTGGGCTGAAGCTGTCTCGACAGTTGTGTATATTCTTAACTCGTGTCCCACTAAGAGAGTTGAAGGAAAAGTGCCCTGGGAGATATGGATTGGGATGAAGCCATCTATGAGTCATCTTCGCGTGCTTGGCTTGCTAGCATACGCACACGTAGCGGAGCAGAAGTGAACTAAACTAGAAGATAGAGGGGAAACCATGGTGTTTATGGGATATCATGATACTTGAGCATACAAATTGTATGATCCGGTAAGGTAGAGGATGGTGTTGAATAGAGATGTAATTATTTTGGAAAATGAATGTTGGGCCTGGAATCAAAAGCAGTCAAGCATGAAGAAAACTTTGTTGCATGGTCTGACAAATGAATCTGCACTAGAGGGAGCCGAGAAGATCTCTGATGGCAACCATGACTCAAATGACACATCTCAGAGACCTAAAAGACAAACGATGAGGCCCCTAGACTCTCTGACTATCAATGTATTCGGATGCAGGAATTGATGAAGAAGGAGAGCTAATCCACATGGCTCTGATGGCTGGAGCAAAACTGAGGTATGTAGACGAAGCCTTGAAGCAATCGATGTGGAGGGATGCAATGATAGAAGAGCTCAGATCAATTGAGAAGAACAACACATGGAGGTTAGTAGACTTTCCACCTGGGAAGCGGTGTATTAGTGTTAAATGGGTTTACAATAAGAAGTTGAATCCAGATGGCACCATCTCAAAGTATAAGGCGAGACTCGTGGCTAGAGATTTTCTGCAGAAGAAAGGAATTATTTTTATGAGGTCTTTGCTCCTGTAGCACGATTGGAAACCATCCATCTAGTTGTAGCTGTTGCATATGCTAGGAGATGGAAGATGTTTCAGCTGGATGTAAAATCAGCATTTTTTGCACGAAACATTGGAAGAAGAGGTATATGTTCATTAGCCCCCTAGATTCAAAGAAAGGAATAAGGAGGACAAGGTATATAAACTACAGAAAGCTCTTTATGGCTTACGACAGGCCCCTAGAGCCTGGAATAAACAAATTGACTCATCCCTTCTCAGTCACGGGTTTGAAAGGTGTAAGGTTGAACATGGAGTTTATGTGAAAGCGGACTCAGATGGAAACGTTATGATCATTTGCCTCTATGCGGATGACCTTTTGGTGACTGGTTTAAGTCTGAATAATATAGAAGAGTTCAAGGAGCTGATGAAGACTGAGTTTAAGATGACAGACATGGGAGAGCTCAGTTATTTCTTAGGTATGGAATTCACTCATAGTGATTTGGGAGTTATCATGCACCAATGGAAGTATACAAGAGAATTGCTTGAAAGATTCAACATGAATAAATGAAATTCTGTTAAAAGCCCATTGGAAGCAAATGTTAAATTAAAAATAGATGAAGCACAAGAGGCAGTGAATGAGATTGTGTACAAACAAATGGTGGTTCATTATGGTTCCTGTGTAATATCATATCGGAGCTGATGTTTTGTGTTGGCTTGGTAAGCAGATTCATGAATCAACCCAAGAAGAGTCATATGGTTGCTGCAAAACATATATTGAGGTACATTAAAGGAACAACAGATGTAGGAATTATGTTTCCTTTTGGCATGAAGAAAGACGGACTAGAGCTGATAGGCTATTGTGGCTCTGATTATGGGGGAGATGCGGTTGAACAGAAAAGCACTTATGGATACGTTTTCTTCTTGAATAAGGAACCAATCTCGTGGTGTTCGAAGAAGCAAACCATAGTAGCATTGTCGAGCTGTGAGGCGGAGTATATAGTAGGTTGCTATGCTGCTTGTCAAGGCATCTGACTCAAGGAGCTGTTAGCAGAATTGAAAGTGGTAAGTGAAAACTCTGTGAGGCTAAGGATGGATAATACGTCTGCCATCAATCTAGCAAAGAATCCCGTGAGTCATGGGAGAAGTAAACATATAGAAGTGAAGCATCACTTTTGATTAGACATGGTGAATAAAGGAAGAATTGAACTCTCACATTGCAGAACTGAAGAACAATGGGCTGACCTATTTACCAAAGCATTAACTGGAGATAGGTTTGAGTTTTTGAAAGGAGGAGTTGGTGTTGTTCCACTTTGCTAGTTTGAATTAAGGGAGAATATTAAAGTATGGTGTAATTCAAACTTTCTGTTGTTATCGTTTTTCTGTTATGCAGTTACTGTTTTATCAGTAATTGTACTCTCTTGTATATAAACACTGCCTTTATTCATTCACAGTAATGCAAGTATTATTCACTCATTCTGTTTTGCGTTATTCTCCCACTCTACCTTCTTTTCTATGTTCTACCAAGACTCTAGGGTATGAGATACCATGTTTTGGGTAAAGCATTTTCTCATGATAATGATACTTTAATAACTTTTTTTTTTTTACATTTTAAGACCATTTACTTGTGTCATTATATGATTAATCCATGTTGATATTTATGATTATTATTATTAATTATGAAGTAATTTTGGACTAATAATAAAATAACACATAAATAATAATAAAATGTTATCAAAGTATCATTATCATTTTCTCATTTGAATAAAACAAAATATAATAACGGACAAATTACCTATTTTCTTATGACAAAATTAACTATAAATTTTCAAGAAAAAGGGCTCAATCAATCAAAAAGAAATTGAATAATACAAGAAAGTATAAATTTAAGAAACTAAAAATATAACTAAAAAAATGCTAGAATACAATTATAATGTTAAAAAATGTATGTTTTCATTCAATTATAAGTCAACGCTAATACAACTTCCAATTAGTTTACAATAAATTAAGCTCTAAATCAAACCGTATTGATATAATTTTTTTAAATTAAAATTATTTACTACAGATTTTAAATACTTTGAATAATTTGTTGGACCCTTGAAAAAAAAAATCCTTCTATTCTATCACATTGTAACTTAGAGCAATAATTATTTTAAATGGATTGGTCATATTCGTTTTGTGGCATTTGCAATGGTATATAAATCTAAGCACCGTAGATGTAAATATAGGCAGATGCTTATGTCAGTGTAGAATTTAATTTTATGGATCGTACGATAAATTTATATATTACTACTTAAAATATTATTTTCATTATTTTGATTTTTATATATATATATATATATATATATATATATATATATATATATATATATATATATATATATATAAACATAAATCATTGTTTATAGAATCCATGCTATTTGTATAAACAATTTCGCATCATCTGCTCCTATAATAAATTTAAGAAAAGTAACACATTAAAAAAGCTACTGAAATTATTTTTATATTTTAAATGGTCATATGATCATGTTTTTTTTTTCTGAATAATAAGTCACTTAAAGCATGTAAATGATTCTTCCATAAAATATTAATTTTAATTCTATTCAGATACGAAACTTACAGAACATGAAATCTCGTCTACATCGACACACTTAAGAATAGAGCAAGAAATTAAAAACTATAATCCTAATTAGTTTGACCTTAAACTATTTTTCTCTTTTCATACATTTTTTTTTTCAAATTACAATTTAGAAATAAAAAATCATTTGACGCCATTCTTCTAGCTCAATTATAATATATATTTTTGTTTGGTAAATGGTTGATAATGGAGTAGGAGCTACATATTTTTTTCCTGCAGAATAAATTGGGCCAATCCAATTCATTGTGGTTGCTTAATTGGGCTTCTTATTATATAAATTGCCCTTTACAATAGGAATGACACTAAAGTGGGATGCACAATTACTATTATTATTTTTAAAGTCTAAATTCATGCATATTTATATTGTTATCTGATAATGTTATATCTGTGCTGTTTCTTTACTGTTTAAATTATCAATCAAATAACTTTTCACAACAAACAAAAGATGTTATTATTTATGATTCAATTTTATAATGAAAAACATTTAAAATTTTATATTGTTGAATACTTGAAATTAATAATCAAATATTTTTAAATGATGAAAAAATAATCAATAAGTACATATGTTAAAAAGGTATAGAAACAATTAAATGTGTGAGCAAACGCTTCATTTAAAGAAGGGTTAAATATGTTTTTAGTCCCTATACTTAGAGGCGATTTTGGTTTTAGTTCATTTTTAAACTATGGTACAATTTAGTCATTCAATTTTAGAAAATTATGATTTTAGTCCTTTTTACCAATTTTTTTTAACTTTATTTGTAACAACAAATAAAGTTAAAAAAATTTGGTAAAAAAGACTAAAACCATAGTTTTCTAAAGTTGAAGGACTAAATTGTACCATAGTTTGAAAATGGACTAAAACCAAAATCGTCTCAAAGTATAGAGACTAAAAACATATTTAACCCTTTAAAGAAAACTAAAAGAAAAAATGTACAATAAAAATTGTAACAAGTGAAAAAACATTTTAAATATTAAGATATAGCTTGTAAATATTAAATAAACCCAACAACAATGAAATAATAGAAAATTATATAAGAAAAAGAAAGAAATAAACATCTTTAAATAAAATAATTTTTTATTATTATTTAATAAATTATGAGTGTTTTACTAATTGAATTATATATATATATATATATATATATATATATATATATATATATATATATATATATATATGGGGTTTGCTAACTTGTGTATGCTTGTTTTTCAGTTGGTACATTTTAGTAATGTGTACCAAGTTTCAGTAGACAAAAGTACCTTTATATCATGAATTCTAAGTTTTAAGGTTAAGGATATTTTAATAATTTTCATTTTCAAAATTAAAAAAATAAAAAAAGAAACTCCCCAAACCCTTACCCACCTCTCTCATTCCTCTCAACCCTTTCTCTTTCATCTCTTTCACTCCAACATTTTCTCTGTCATCCCTACTCTAACTCTAATTGGAAAAAAAATCAGAAACACTTATCTTATTTTAATCATTTTCATTCTCAAAACTAAAAAAAAAAAAACCCTTACTCACCTCCTTCATTCCTCTCAACCCTTTCTCTTTCATCTCTTTCACTCAAACATTTTCTTTGTCATCTCTGCACTAGTCCCAACTAAAAAAACACTCATTATTAAATAAAATGGTTAGAGAAAAAAAATACTTACATAAATAAAAAAATTAAAGCACCTAATTTTTTCTTTATATAATTTTAAATAAAATTTCAAG
>NC_028355.1:35368854-35388466 GCF_000741045.1 Vigna radiata var. radiata | reverse complement strand
TAAAAAAAAATAAAGAAACCCCAAACCTTTACTGACCTCCCTCATTCCTCTCAACCATTTCTCTTTCATCTCTCTCACTCCAACATTTTCTCTATCATCCATACGCTAGTCCCAACTGAAAAAACATGCGGTTAAACAATTTGCTTTTATAAAGAGTTGAGTCATTAACATATTCGCCTTTAGAAAAAAAGGTTTATTCAAGATCTCTTAAATTTCATAGTCTTCACTAACCTCTCTAATTTCATCATCTGTAGAAAGTGTGATATATGTGGAGGATGCTCAAGAATTATGGGAAGAATTAAAAGAAAGGTTTTCTAATGGGGATCATTTTAAATTCTCAGACTTACTCCAAGAAATTCACTCTATTAACCAAGGAGAAAGAAATGTAAACCAATATTTTACTGATCTGAAAATCTTATGGGAAGACGTGGAGTTTCTCAATCCCATCCCATGTTGTAGCTGCAAAATCCCTTGCAGGTGTGACCTATCTAGAGTTTCTCACAAATACAGAGAGATGGAGGATGTTATTTGCTTTCTAAAGGGCTTGAACGAGTGTTATAATACTGTCAAGACACAAATATTGCTTACGGAACCTTTACCCAACATTAATCGTGTATTTTCTCTCATTATACAGCAGGAAAGACAAGAGAAACATGACCTTATCCTCACCAATCAAAATGACAGCAAAATTCTTGCTAACACCATTGAAAAACAGAACCAGTGGAAGAACGACCAGGGCTGGAGGACTTATGGACAAGGAAATCCCTCTAGAAATCAAGGAAGAGGGAGAGGAAGAAATCCCAATTATGGGAAACAATGTTCCCACTGCCAAAAAATGAACCACACTATTGATGAGTGTTATTCTAAACATGGATATCCACCTTGGTACAAGAAGAATGACAATAATGGTCAAAATGGTATAGGACAGAATCAATGGGGTTCAACTAATGCTTGTTCTACGTCTACTGCATCATAGGTCAGCCAACAGAGTGTTGTTCAGAACTCATTCACATGAACAGATGCAAAGAATACTTCAAATGCTGGAAAAAGTTGATAACTCTTCTCATAGCATCAGCCAAATACAGAGAGACAATGCAGAGGACACACAAGGTATGTTCTCATGGATTATAGATACAGGGGCCACTGATCATGTGACCCATGATAAGAATCAGTTCACAACTTTCAATAAAATCAAGTTTGTTTCTGTTAAACTACCCAATAATAGTATTCTTACTGCTCATTATGCAGGGACCATACAGTTTTCTAAAGATTTTATAATTTTCAATGTTTTATACATACCTGAATTTACTTTTAATCTCATATCTGTTCAAAGCTTAACTTGAGATATAAATTGTACTCTAACTCTTTCCTCTAAGATGTGTGAAATTCAGGACAACTCTACATTGAGGATGATTGGATATGCTAGTGTGTGCAAAGGACTTTACTACTTGCATTCTTTTGAAAGGAATCTGGCCCCTAGTTTTTATTTTCTCTTATGAGCATGACAATTCTATGGCACTATAGACTTGGCCATCCTGGACACAAAGTTGTTGAGAAAATATGTAAAACTTTCTCTTACGTACAAACTACTTCTGATGATGCTTGTGACATTTGCCACTATGCTAAGCAGCACAAATTTCCTTTTCCTAAGAGTGATTCTTTAACTGCTAACTGTTTTGATATGATTCATTGTGATATTTGGGGTCCTATCTCCACTCCTTTTGTGCATGGTCATAAATACTTTCTCACTGATGTTGATGATTACAATAGGCACACTTGGGCTTTTCTCATGCATAATAAGGGTCAGACTAGGGAACTCCTACAAGCCTTTATCATGAGAATTAAAACGCAATTTAATAAAACTATTAAAGTCATTAGGACAAATAATGGTCATGAGTTTAATTATTCCAGCACATATAATGCCTATGGGATTGAACATCAAAGGAGTTGTGTTGAAACTCCACAGCAAAATTCTGTTGAGGAGCAAAAACACTAACACATATTGAATGTTACTCGTAGTTTAATTTTTCAATCAAATATTCCCCATATCTATTGGTCTTATGCCCTATCGCATGCTATATATTTGATTAACAGACAACCTTCCCCTGTCATTAAGGATAAAACCCCTTTTGATATACTGCATAATAATCCACCCACCTATCTCGATGTAAAAGTTTTTGGTTGTCTATGTTTTGCTTCTACTTTGGAAAGCAACAAAAATAAGCTTGATCTTAGAGCTAAAAAGGGGATATTTCTAGGATACAAAAATGGGGTAAAAGGATATATTGTTCTCGACATCAATAATATAGAAATATTTGTTAGGGGAATGTTATTTTTTATGAGGACATTTTTCCCTACAAAAACAAAAAGGAAGATAGAGATAATTACAATAACAACAAAGACAACACTTTCTTTCTTGATAAAGTTCCTTGTAGCCATAAGGAAGTATCTGCTGAGAATGGAAGAGGAAATCCAAGCCATGCTGAGAGCAATCCTGCTGAGAGCAACCTTACTGAGAACACCAATATTGACATTGAAGATGTTGATCTTAGAGAACAGGAGCAAGGAAACAACCAAAGGAGATCTAACAAAGTCAAAAGACCTCCTGAATACTTGAAGGACTACATACAACAAAGTGATCAATCCCCATCTGCCTATTTGTGTGCCAAGAATGGTTTGAAAACTCCTTACCCTATAACAGATACTTTGTCTTATAAATCTCTATCTGATAAACATTTAAAATACACTCTTGCCATAACTGCTGATAAAGAGCCAAACGCATATGATGAGGCTAAAAACAACCCTGAGTGGGTTGATGCTATGCAAAAGGAGATTCGGGCTCTACAAGACAATGAGACCTGGGTTTTGACTAAACTTCTTCCAGGAAAGAGATCCATTGGGTGTAGATGGGTTTACAAGGTAAAACACAAGGCTGATGACACTATTGAAAGATATAAGGCTCAGTTAGTCGCCAAAGGTTACACCAACAAGAGGGAATAGATTTTCTAGACACTTGTTGCCAAACTTACTTCTGTCAGGTTATTGCTTGTTGTTGCTGCCTCAAGAAATTGGTTCCTACATCAATTTGATGTAGATAATGCTTTCCTTCATGGAGACTTAAATGAGGATGTTTACATGGATCCTCCTCCTAGTTTAAATGCTGACATTAAAGGACAAGTTTGTAAGCTCACTAAATCTCTTTATGGCTTGAAACAAGCCAGCAGATAATGGTTTGACAAACTCTCCACCTTTCTTATCTCCTCTGATTATGTCCAATCCAAATCTGATCATTCGCTCTTTGTTAAGAAAACTCCTACAAATTTCACAGCCTTACTTGTGTATGTTGATGATATTGTTTTAGCAGGAAATTCCATGAATGAGATCAACCACATAAAGACTCTCTTACACAATCAGTTTCAGATTAAGGATCTAGGAGAACTCAAGTATTTCCTAGGTTTTGAAATTGTTAGATCTAAGAAAGGGATACACCTTTGTCAAAGGAAGTATGCCCTTGATATTCTTGAAGAAATTGGAATGTTAGGATGCAAACCCTGCTCTACTCCTTTTCTGAGTAGCACTAACTCCTTATACAAGACAAAGAACTATATGAACAATCCTAGTGATTATCGAAGATTGATAGGGAAGCTCTTCTATCTTACTAATACTAGACCCGATTGTGTTTTACAGTTAATCTTTTAAGTCAGTTTATGCATGAACCTACTAACTATCATTATCAAGCCTTGCAGCATGTCCTTAGATATCTCAAGTCCAGTCCTTTTGAAGGACTCTTCTTTGCTGCTGATTCTGATGTGCAAATAAAGGGATTTAGTGATTCATATTGGGCCACCTATCCTAATACAAGAAGGTTTACTACTGGGTACTGCATTTTCCTAGGCACTTCTCTTGTTTCATGGAGGTCAAAGAAACAAAGCACAGTCTCAATATCTCCTACAGAAGTAGAATATCGAGCTCTTGCTGCTACTGTTTGTGAGATGCAGTGGCTACACTATCTCTTTCAAGATCTCCAAATTGAGCACATTGCTACTGTTGTCCTGTACTGTGACAACAACTCTATTAAGCACATTGCTCATAACCAAATTTTTCATGAGCGAACCAAACATATAGATTTGGATTGTCACGTTGTTCGTGAGAAGATACAAGCTAAGTTTATGTTTCTGCTTCCCATTCGGTCAGAAGAACAACTGACAAATGTCTTCACTAAGTTTCCTCACCACACTCGTTTCAGATATATCATTCCCAAGCTTGGATTGGTGAATATCCACCATCTAGCTTGAAGGGAGGCTATTAAATAATTTTTTTTTTGTCATCAATGTTTTCTGTTTTGTAATAACTGTTCATAAGAACAGTAATCTAGTTTTAGCTTTTTGTTTTTAAGCTTTTACTTTTCTGTTAAGACTTTCAGTATGTAAAGAACACTCACTGGAACCCTATATAATTAGGGATTCCAGTGCTCCCAACAACAATAATAATACATACAGAAACAATCATCGTTTTTCATTCAACCAAGACGTTATGATAATACTCTTACCTCTGATGCACGCTCCTTCTTCTTCTCCTTGCATCTTTCCATTTGTGCGCCACCATTGACATCAAAGATAGTCTTCTCCTTTCTCTCGCTCGAAGGGTCTCAATGCTGGAGCTCACCTAATCTCTGACTCACTAAAGGTTCGAGTGAAAGCTTTTCTTTCAAGACTTCAGACGTTGTTAAACTAATGCTTTTGGGCCACAGTCTTTTAATTCTGGACCTACGTTTTTCTTTAATGTATTAATTTTATTGTTTTAATTTGTTTTTTACCTTAATCAAAACATTTAAAATCATTTTTTTTGTCTAGTTTCATATTCATACTTGTTGATAACTAAAGACAAAATATTTGTAAGTATTTGTAAATAAAATCTGCGAAAAATAATTTTTATTTGTAGGTATTTATTATCCGTAAATAATTAATAACGAATATTTTAATATTCATTTATAAACAAATTACATGTATTATACAATCTATGTTCATAGGTATTTACTATTGTCAAAAATTAAAAATT
Organism: Vigna radiata var. radiata; assembly: GCF_000741045.1. Lineage (NCBI taxonomy): Eukaryota > Viridiplantae > Streptophyta > Magnoliopsida > Fabales > Fabaceae > Vigna > Vigna radiata. The sequence continues at coordinate 35,383,408 of NC_028355.1, read as the reverse complement.
TAAAAATTTAATCTATATTTTATTAAGTTAAATTTGATTAAATTTAAAATTAATTTATATTTTATCAAATTAAATTTAATTAAAATTAAATTTTAATTTATATTTAATTTAATTTATATTTTTAAAACTTATTTAAATTTTATTTTAAAAATTTATAAAATATTTTTTTAAAATTTATAAATATTTTGCAGATATTTTTTAAATAAATATTCACGTAAATAACAAATAGATAACAGATCAATTTTTTTACTACAAACTGGATAACGAATATCTTTATATATAAAATAGTAAGACTTTTTACTATTTTAATGGATGAGACAAAAATGTTGGTCTAATCATACATAATTATCTTGGAACAAGTTGTATATCTTTCTTATACAAACATGTAACCGTTGACAAACTAATTTTCTCGGGTCTCAAACCTAACTGGGATATACCATGTCATTACTCTAGTAATGATTTTTTGAAACACTATTTTGTTACCTGCAAGCATTTTTTTTTATCATAAAAAAGGCAAAAAATTTAATATGTTTAACTTCTTAAATTTTTATATCAAATTGAATTTTATTTATGTCTTAAAATTTAAGTTAATTTTATAATTAAATTGTTTCAATTCTAAATTAATGAGTGATACCGGTTAAAATTAATCATCAGAGATATTGTCAATCAAATACTTCATTATTAATTCATGATGACTATTACAATTCCGATCCCAATAAAATAGAAGTATTTAAATTACATTTAATTTCAACTTCTAAAATTGATATAAAATCATGGAGTATTAATATGAAATTATTAAGTGTATTATGAATACAAATTATATTAAAAATTTACTAATATGACAAATGACTTTGACTGTTGACTCACCTCTCTCACGTAAAATTCCTTTATCTATTGTACTGATTCTTCTTCATCATCCACCTTCCATGCTCACTGTTTGAAGGACGTTCTTCATAAATATGTGCTAATACTTTTAAATCATCGTACTGATTAAATTTATTACGAGATGATCATTCAGTTAAAAAAATTTGTTTTAATTATATTATTATAATAATTGTGGTGTACGTTATGAAGTAAGGAAAATGATATTTTAACACCATTTTTTTACATCATTTTGACACTGCACATGTGTCAAAATGTGGTTGGATGATTTCAAATTAAAAAAAACAAACTTTGGTTTTTCAATTCCAAATATACCCCTGTCTCAACTTTTTTAATTTGAAATCGTCCAATCACATTTTGATACGTGTACAGTGTCAAAATAATGTCAAAAAATCGTGTTAAAATATCATTTTCCATGAAGTAATTACGTACACCACACACGAGTTATAAAATTACTAATTAGGCGTTTGGAAATTAAATTTGAATCGTACACGAGTCAATAGTAAGTTTAATAATTCACTATTCTCCATGAAAATCTGACTTTTCAATGCATCTTGGGAGAACGAACATTGGAGTTGTTTCTAAAAGGATTAGTGATATTTAAGTAAACGTGTTTTCAAACATGCAATAAACTGCTTTATTCCTGACCATGCATTCAAAATTTCAGTTTTACTTGGGAATAAAAAAACCTTAAAAATCCAACGGTAGAAATAATGTGGTTGAATTGAAAGGTTTCGAAAGGAAAGTAACTGTAGAGAGTGTGGTACAAATTGAAACAGTTGACGTTGGTAAAAATTCTGTCGTCGTTTTGGTGCCACGTGGTAACCGGTGAGCGGAAGTTGGGAAAATGCAAGGCATGGATCGAAGGAGGGAAAATAAAGTATAAGAGAGAGAAGATGAGGATCAATGGTGAATGACGTGAGTGGATAGTGGCGAAGGAAATCAAAGAAAATCGAGTAGAAAGAAAGCGGAAAAGCTGCACCACACAACCCAAACACTTCACACAACCAACAATTCTCCACCACAAGATGCATAACCCTGCCACTACCCACACACATATACCATATCTATCTAGCTATCAGTATTATTTAATTATTATTATTATTATTATATAGTTTTTGTTCCTTCTAGACAAGAGTAATTCTTTTATCATTTTCTCATTTGTGGCTGCGGGTGACTTGATTACATCGCCCAAAATAAAATCACCAATTTAAGACCCATAAGTTATGTTTGATTAGACTAGGTTGCTTCCTCTTTAGTCCTATGCCTGCTACTAAATTCGAATGGTTGCTTGATTTTCTGTCAGAACCTCCCTCAGCCACAACCTCTCCTGAGGCTATTAAAATACCCTTTTCTAGCTTCGTACAACTTTTTCCTCTGTTACCACTGTTAACATAATATTATTATTATTATATTTTTCCTTTTTTTTTAATATTATTCAGTTACGAGATTTTTGTATCTGGTTTCAATAAAGGTGAATTCCATGTAAAAAGCAGCTTTGCCCCACTTTGATGTGATTGCCGGCCGCGCCAGCCAACCATGATTTGTTCTACACAGCATCAACGATCATTCATGCAAAGCGACTCAATGTATAATAATTAATTGCTAATTAATTAATGTTTATTGCTTTTTTACAATGGCCAACTAATCTCGAGCGGATTAGACTAACTCCCAGATATCTGGCCACACATTTAATGGAAAAAAATGAAAATATCTTCCTTAAAATACTGTATCCTATCCATTGTTAGAGCATATCAAATCAAAATGTGGCTATGCGTAGGCAGTGCAGTTACGACATTGACCATGTACGACTATCGGTTGGTGAGGGTAGATATTAAGTACATCAAATGATGTCTCGTGCACATCTTACATCAAATTACCTACACAGTTTCAGTTTCTGGAAAAGATTCGCGTTATTTCATATTTTAAAGGTTTAAACTATTTAACTGTTCTTATTTTTAGGAGGTTTTTTCATTTTAATTTTTGTTTTATTTAAATTTTTAATTGAGTTTTTATAAGTATTAATTTCAATTAATTAAGTTCCTGTCGTTAAATTTAGTTAACGAAATTAATTTTTTTATATAACTGAGAGAATGATCTGTTAATTTGTATAAACATGGCCTATTTAGAGTTAAAACATAATATGAATTAGAATTAACGCTATTAACAGGTAATCTTTCTGTCTCTGCAAAAAAGTTAATTTTATTAACTAAATTTAACGACAAATATTTAATTAATTGAAATTAGTAATTGGAGATTCTAATAAGACAGTGATCAAAATGATAAAATCTTCCTGCAAGTGAAAAATGTGAGACATGAAGCATGACTTGTAATTTGGAATTGGGAGATTCTTATAAATTTATTCCTGAATTGACCTGCTTGTTGATTGCTCGTAACGCATTAGCAGAACTTTTACATTTCTTCCTCTCGTTGCATTTTCTCACACGCTTTTATTTTTATTTTTCTCTCTTCAAAACAAATCTCACTGGACTCCTCTTCAACCAACTCAGACTATATCACCTCATTCATAGCATAGTTTTGTGACCATCTTTATTTCAACGTATACAATGTATTTATATATATAATATAACTAATCTGACCACACAACAAAAATAAATTACAAGAAATATCATAAAAAAAAACTAACTAAATAATTTTCCCTTCGCTGATATGGTTATAATTTTTTCCTTCAAAATCTTCTTTGTTCTTGTATATATAAGGGTAGAGGTATACAATTATATTCTTTTAATTAATTTATCGAAACCTTTCTTTACTTTAGTTACTTCAGTTTTTATTTTCATGGTTCGTTTTGATCCTTTGGTTATATGTCAATAATAATATAGTGACATAAGTTAGTGTTGAATTAAGATATGATTTAATAAATGCGGTAAAATTAAAAATATTAAATGTTTTACCATTACATTAAATTTATAAAGTTATTTCATCTTAATAATGACTTGATTATATTTTAATCTTGTTTATCATGATAATTTCATAGTTAATTGTCTGAATTCTTTTTTGTTCTGATATGTTTTTTGAAATCTTTCAATTTTTATATTTGTATGAATAATCATCATATGTCTTAATTTATTCATATTTACAATCGACTACATACATAAACTATCAACGAAAGACTCAGGTCTCAACAAGGTGATCATGTGATGCATGACCACTTCAAAACTAATATTCTTAATCTAGAGAGTCATTTTTCCAAATTGGTCTATAAAGGTCCATAAAGATTCTCCTTTTTCTTGAATATTATTGAACAACACTGTGAATGTCATCAAGTATTAGAGAGTTGTAACAAACTAAGCTCTAAACTTTGCTCTAAGCATATCAAAATAATCAACAGAGTTTGCGGGCAAACAGGTGAACCACCCCAACGCTACCCCTTTTAACGACATTGGGAACACCATACACCAAACAACATTGTTGGTCGCATAAAATGCTATGTGTCATAAACATACTAATATATTCATTTGGATTTGTCGTTCTGTTATACTTATTGAACGTAGGCATCTTCCAAAGCTCAGGTGACGAGGCATCCACAATTCCTACCATTAAGGGGTGTGCTTTGATCGTGTCTAATGTGATTATGATGGATAACTAATGGTCTCTACTGCCCTTTTCACTTTCTCCTTAGACCGTCTGTTTAGGTTTCGCACAGGACTGTTTATGTGACCTTGGTTGGGTTGGAGTTGATGGTGTTGAACCTTTGCTATTCATATGTTTTCTTATCAATGCATCTTCATCTCATAGAGCCTGCAACACTTCGCGTTCTTCTTCATGTTTTTTCATCACTTCTTCCATATCAATACTCATTCTCCTTATCATCTCCATAAGATCCAAGTGTTGTTCTTTCCTCCATAATTACGTTGCTCAACATGTTTCTGGTGGTTACCATATAGGTTTTGCTGCCTAAGGTAGCAACATACACAAGCTTGCCTAAGTCGACAACACAAAACTTACTTAGATAAGTGGCATCAGATCCTGCCTAATTCAATAATTCAAAGCGCTTAAGAGAACATCCATGGTCAAAGATGACCACTCATAACTTGGTTAAATGACCAATCCATCTGCAAAGTCAAAGACAACCATCCATAACTTTGTCAAGAATAACTTAAGTTAACAAATACTTCAACATGGTTAAAGATGACCATATACAGTTTAGCCAAATGACTAATTCACCTACAAACATAAAGTCAACTATGACTTGACCAAAGGACCAATTACATTAGCAAGAAACATTACTATACATTAATCAAACTTCTGAGCATTAGGGCCTTATGTACATACCAACTCAACAAATATGATAAGTGATGCGGTCCAACAAGGTCCATTCAGCTTTACTAACATAAAGTGGTTGAAAGATATTTTGAGATATATTTTTTAGTGCAAATTTTCATATATTAATTATGTGATCAAATCTCAATAGTTTGATTACATCATGATATTCTTAATATCATATATTTACAAAATTTCTGTATATCAAGTAAGGTATCACATTATTGTTATTATTTCGCTAATTATCATATATATGGTAAGTTGTTATATTTGCTTATATTATTTGATATTCTCTTGATATTATCAGTTTTTACAACAAATCTCATAGGTCCCAAAAACTCTATAAATACACATGGTATTTCACCAGAAAATACATACATTTTCATACTCATTACTCTATTATCTTAGATTCTAAAACTCTCTTATTAACTTGAGTATAAGAGAGTCTTTTGTAAATGAATTTTTTTTCTTTGAACAATAAGGATTTTGATTTTAATAGTTATTAAAAAATTCAAACTACCACTTGAATTTTGCCACCTGTTAAAAGTTCCATACTTCAAATTTTGATAAGAACAATTATCTTATTTTTGTGATTGCCACCAATTTAAAATCTGAGTTTGAATCGAATTTTCGTGGTGGTAATAGTCACAAATAATGTGTCATTGAGAGTGTAACCAATAAAATGAAAAAAAAAATTTACTTTTAAATTATATATTTAGATTATAAAAGTGAAAGAAAAAATAATTAATTCTTTTAATCTCTATAGACTAGTACGTTCAAATTTACATAAGTGAAAAAAATAAACCAATTTAAAACTTACCAATTGCAATAAGTTTGATTCACATTTAAATAAACACACAAAGTATATAATCTATTTCAAAACTAATTCAATAAAACCTACAAGTACCTTCTAATAAACTCAATCAACGTTCACAAATAAAATAATTTAATAGTTCTTTTTCATAAACAACAAATATGATATATAGAGAGAGAGAGATTTACTAGAGACATTAGTACATTACAGATGAGTTCTTTTTCCCAAATATTTAATACAATTCCAAATTCAGAACATACATCAAATAGCAAGTTAAACTGAAATAACTTCAAACCAATGAATCTAAGTGTTTTGATTATTCTTACTTTTTTTTTCAATGCCAACAATGTCTCGTGTTTCTAATCATACCCGGTTGAAAGTAAGCTTCATGTTTTTGGTAAAAAAGAATAAATAAAACTTATGTATTATAATATAAGTTTACATTGAGCATGAAGTTACGTCAACCGGATATAATTTCTTATTTTATTTTAAAACATTGACATTTTTAGATAATTATGTATTAATAATACAGCTTCTTAATTTAATTGATAATAATTTATTTATATGATTTATTTTAAAATATATTAGAAATTATAATTTGGTTATTATTGTATACTCCTTAAATAAGTTTATAACTTTAAAGTTAAACTTTCAACTCTCCAATCTTTATAGGAGAAAAAAATAATTCGTAACATTTTTTATCTATATATTAAAATAATTGAGAATATTTTACTAAAAAAGCTAATGCTATTGAGGATTTGAAGAATATTATTTATTTTTTAATTTTATTATTGACAAATAATATAAATATATATTCAGAGGCACTTTAGAATGTCTCTACCTTTATACAAAAGATCATAATTTTATATTGAAGTCTTTGGATAAATCAAATTCATCATTTGTATAACAAAAAGTTTAAAAGAAAATAGAAGTTCTTACGCATTCAATATGCAACTAAATTAAAAGTAACTTTTTAAGAATTTTTGCTTGTAGGTACTTGTTCAAATGGTAATCATTTGCAGTTATTAGATTCAATCTCATTAGTCTATTGTTGGATTTAAATTCGTTTATAAGTTATGTTATGTTGAGAGGTTCCAGCTAAGCAAATAAACATGCGTGTAACATTTTTCTCTCTCACACTATTACTCATAATTAAAACAACAAAGTGTTCTGCGTCCAGTAGAACACTGCACCCTTAGTAAAGACTTTCCCTATAAAATTATCTGCATAAAATCAAAGAGACCTCTAGACTAGGTAATTTGAGTGGGCTAGAACATAGGTTTCCTCTCCATATCATATTTTGATTAATTTGATGCACTCAATAGGACATATATTCCAATCATTATAAGAGAAATAATCGAATCCAATCTATGTCCAAGTATTTAATTGTGTTAAAAGTAAATATTTCCTCTGCATCCACTTTTCCTTACCTAAAATGCAATCATATGCTTATGGTTTTATATGTTCCAAATCATTGATATCTATAAGTCCTTTCATCTTTTATTTTCTTGTTTAAAGACAATAAAGAAAATTATTGAAAATGTATATTTAGTTCATTATGCTACATTTAACATATACACACTCATTTATTACAAAAGTTATAAATCATGTTTCCAAGTTTACACGTTAAGAATAGATAAATGAGGTTGTTCATGTTGAAATATGACAATGATAACTACCTGTGTAAAGTTCTTAATTCTGCCGAATGTCTCTCTATTTTGTGCTTTGGTATGTAATCAGTGTGTGGGAGTGAGTAAGTCTTTTGTAATTCAATAGTGAGTTCAAAATAAATCTTAACTACTCAACAGTAGCCGTTGTAACATTAATTACGCTTTAAGTCTGTTCAACTTTGTCGGGACAGATTGTGAGGTGCTTTCTTGCACATCAACTGCTCGGTCCTTCCACCCAGTTTGTCACCATATGCGATCGGTCAGCTATAAACTCATAATAACATAGGTATATTTTCCTCCTCTAACCTGCATAAAGCACATGATGTTTTTACTAACTGTAATCATATTTTGCTCAAGTTTTACCTTTTATTTCTATTTTATTCAATATTAACCTCCATGCAAAATATTGTGATGATGAAACTACCTTTGTCCTCTAAAATATGTTAAACATATCAGAATTTCTCTAACCATTGGAGTTCTAAATTTCAAGTATGTGGGTTTGACTTTGAATTTGTGTTCTCATCTTTCCATACCCAAATGTCTTTTCCTTCTCTCCATATTTGTATTAGATTTAACATTTGTTTCAGATCCTCTTATTAAGACAATTCCCATTCAAGCCCATTTCTTCTCCAATTCATTATCCATACCCAATCATTGTTAGTTCATTCACCAAACTCTCTTATTATTTTTTCCTTAATAATTGAATTTCCATATTATCTTGGGAATCTTATATATAGAGGTAATGATCCCATCCACGAATTCCTAAAATTTAATCCTAGATCTTGAACCTACTTTCTACACTAAGTTATGGTCAAACCATTCTTATTCCTCTCCTTCACCACATACATCACATTTAGTTCTTCCACCACCTTGATGTGTAACCTTTTGTATTGTTCTTTTAGACCTCTTTAGGACCCATATTTTGATTCTAAGATATTCTTTCATAATCTCTATTCCTTTGTGTCTAATTTTCACTTCCATTTGATTATAGTGCTTTGTTAAACAAATGGATATCTTTTAATCTAATTCGTCCTCACACTTCGATTTGATATGTTTTCCCATCCTAACCAAACAATCTTTTTACCCTCATATCTCTAATCCTAGAGAAATTTATTTTTAAAAATTCTTAATAATCGCACAAACACCTAGCGAGACTTTATGAAAAGAAAAATAATAAAGAGGTAGGGTTGTGATGATTGATTTTATTAAACAAATCCGTCCCACAAATGATAAATATATACATTTCCAATTATACAATTTGTTTTTAATTTTTGTAATCAGTGATTGCCAAAAAAAATTGTTTTGTTGAGTTACCTTCAATCATATTGAGATATTCCAATGGTACTTGCATTATATTGCAATTTAAAACTTATGAGTACCTACTTAAAGCATTTTTATCTACACCCAATATTTCAATTTTACTTTTGTAAAAATTAACTTTGAATCTTGGACCCATCTTAAAGCGCCTGTGCATACTTTTAATGATTGAGACATTCTAATTGTTTTCTTCACATATAAACAAAGTATCATATGCAAATTATAGGAGACTAACCTTAACTTTATTTTTCTCTACATGTCTATATACAATTTTTCTCTAACAACCTGGTTTACCATAGGGTTTGTGTAACAAACTGTTATTAACCAATGAAATTAGTTTTTTCATCTCCCCAATCTTAATTAAATTAAATTCAAATTTGAATAAATATATTGTTGAATTTCTAAATCGAATTGAGATACATATAAATGTGCTACTATATAAATTCATTTGCACCAAAAGAATATCGCAATGTAAAAAAACGTGTCTCACGAAGTCTCTCAGTCAGTGGATTAATAAATTAATTTACAAGTCAAAATAATATATTAAAAAATTAACAGCTACAACAATTTCGGTCTAATTTTTACTTTTAAGGTGCGAAAGTGCAGCCTTATTAATCTCTTACGTGTCAAAATTCAATGGTTCATGCACACATTATCTAATTAATTGACTTCCGAAACCAAAAGAACCACCTCAAAGATAATTGCATCCTCATAATAAATAAATAAAGAAATAAACGATGAATCATAGTTATATGTCTTGTTCTTTATGAAAAGAATCCCATTATTTTTAAACAATTACCTTTTCATTCTAACAAGTTAAATACTTTATCCCTCTAACATTGTAGATGCTTGCTTATACTTAATATGAATGTTAAATAATCTAAGAAAGAAACAATTGCTTACATAATCAACTTTCTTAAATTTTAAACAGTTCAAATTACATGTGGCAATATTGTTGAACATCTTCTGATACTTACAGAGGAAAATGATAATTAATTGATTGCCATAAACTAAAGAAACTATCTAAGAAAGATAAACGCAGAGTTAGAGACATTGATGTCTTGAATCAGGAATCACATTCATGTGCTTCTGGCTTTTCCTATCTATTCATAACATAAAGCATCCTTTCCTACTTATAAACAGAAAAAAAATGTTATTATTTTACAACAAACAATAAAATAGAAGAAAAAAGTTATAACACCTCTCCACAGCCTTGATCCTCAAAATATCGAAACGGAAAACAATAATAAAAAGAAAAAGAAAAAGTTTCATACACTTGAGAGTCATTATCAAAAACTTGAGTGCTGTTAGAGGAAGTTAATAATCAAAGACTCCATAAATAATATCCAATGGTACGGCCCCGAAGATCACGCGGCTGAGATTCCCCGTGTCTCTTCAGATCAAACGTTTTCAAAGACTCTATCATCATCACCACAACCGTAGGGAGCCACCATCCTACCACTTCGTCGCTCGACAGCAAGACCGTCATCTTCAGCGGTGGTTCGTCGCAACCGAAGCAACCAACCTCCTCTCTCCACTTCGCTCAGTTTACAACCCCAATTGTTCGAATTCGAACACTGAAAAAAATCAATAAATTATCATATATAGAAAAAAATTCCTTTTAGTGGTCATCCCTAAAAGACGCCTAAGCAGGAGAAATTAGCAAATAAATAAATAATTTGGCTCGGATTATGTGACTTACAATTTACATGTTAGATTATAAAATCCGTATATTTAGATTAATGGATCTTAACGCACAAATTGAGGCAATAGTTTAATGCAAACCTCGGAATCATTGTCCTCACGACGTCGTTTCAATGTGGTCGAAACATCCTCGTAGGCGTTGTTGCACCGGCTAACCGACTCTTCGCTGCTGGAAGAGCTCGGAGCAGGTGGCGGAGGCGCGGAGGACCAAGGGACAACCTGGTTGTCTCCGTCTTCGTCGGCGGCGACCTCGTCGTCGGTCTCATCATCGTCGTCGTAGTCATCTTCGTCTGTGTCTAAGTCGTCGTCATTGCCTCCTTGGCTCTCCTGACCTTGTTCGGCGGTTCCCCCGGCGCACCTCTCGCAGAGGGAGACGGTGTTGCCGAGGGCGGCGCCGGAGGCCTTCCAGGGCGTGGGTGACTGGCAGGTGTGGCAGAGGAGCGTGCGCGTGTGTCTGGCGACGAGGAAGTTGGCACCGTGGACCTTGGCGTCGCAGTCCCAGCATAAGCTGGCCTGGTCAGACTCGCAGAAGGTCCGAGCCGGAACCTTGCAGAGCTCGCAGTTCTTCATCTCTAAACCTATGAATTATGATCCACACTCTTCAGCTTTTCCTCTCTCTCTCTCTCTCTGTTGTTCCACTTTGGTTTTCTTTTCCTAAATTTTCTCTCTTTAGTCTCTCTCTCTTCTGCTGGTACGATATGGTTGAATGGGCGTGAGAAGGAAGAGAAGAGGAAAGAAGACACAAGTTGCTGAGATATATATAAAAAAATATTAATCCTTTGTTTATAGTCAAAACCCCAAACTACCCTCCATCTATTTAATGTTTAATACTCGGGTAGTTTTCACTCCGATTCCCCCGTCAGCCCCTATTATTTCTAAATTTCAACAGCGCGTAATTCAATAGTTTCAGCAGTTGTTTTTGGATTATGCGTCAATTAGGAAATTTTGACCAATCTTTCTTTTGGCTACATTTAATATTCATATATTGAACCAAGCTATGTTTTTTTTTTTTTTTTTCGTTGTAACCTTTTATCTTGCATATCGATCTAATTTGGATTGAAACCTTTAAAAAGTCTCAGGGGCCACAGTTTAAAGTAATTGGCAACTGTAAATGGGACAAATTGGTTGTTGTTAGCAATTTGGGTCACTTGTATATATATAAGTAATTATTAAATGTGTTAGGGCCATTATATTATATTAGCCAATTTCATAAAGTGATCTAATTAAAATAAATATGGCTAAGGGTATGTTTGTCATGAAAAGTATATTGTGTAGAGACCAGTAATAATTATAATTTGTTGAAGGGGCCAATTTATAATTATTAAAACTAAAGAAACCGTTAGAAGTTTATTATGGGGTCATGGTCCCCATCTGAGGGCATAAGATATATTCCTGTTTCTTTCTCTTTATCCCCATCAGAAGAGAAAATATAGAGGGAACTAAGGGTGCTCTACAGAGGGAAGATCAGAGACCATTTTCAGGTTGATTAATTATTATTCCCAATGTCCAATTCAGGTACGCTTCCATTATATTATTATAGAAATATTGGGAACTGCTTTGATTGTAGAATTTAATGCATGTGGTTTATTGCTCTTTATTGTGAATCATAAATTCTAACAATTGGTATCAGAGCATGTTAATTTATGATTAAATTGCATAAACCAAATTTGGAAATTTGTAATTGATTACGAATTATAAATCTGTAATCAATTTTCTGCATTAATTCTACGGTTGAAAAGGGAAATTAACATCCAGAATTTCCAATTTGAATGTCTCTGTAACCCTAATTTTTAAAATTGGGAAAATTCCCAAATCTGAAACCCTAAGGAGAGTTTCCTTTTCGGGTTTACCTTCTTCGTTCTCTGGTGCTGTGTTTTTTTTTTTGCGTTTTCCGCTCCATCCATGGCTTCCTTCTTCTGGTTCGCTGCTTCTCTTTTCTTTCTTCATCTTCAACTTGCGATGGCGAAATGTTTGGTGGCAAGGAGGTGAGCTGCTCGCGGTGGGGCTTCGCGAGGTTGGTTGCGTTTGGTCGCCATGGTGGTTCGCTCCTGTTCGCACATCAGCGTCGACGGTGACGGTGGAGAGTCGCGATCTTGATCTGCGTTCAGATCTGCAGAAGCTGTTTCATGGTAGCGCACCGTTCGTTGCATCAAGGGCACTCTTGCAGATTGAGGTTGGTTTTGGAAGTTACCAGATGCTGTCATGGTGGTCTCGGCAAGAACTGTTCGTGGCTGACGGGGACTTGCGACCCTAGTGCAACTGACGGCAAGGGTTTCTCTGTGTGCTGGGTTGTGGGCTGTGACCCAGGCCCAATTTCGGATAGTCCTATTTCAGATCCATCTTGGACTTTTATTTAATTTTTTTTGGCAGGCCCAATCTGGTGCAGATTGCAGATTTATTTTTGGGTCATTGAATAAAATTAATAATTATTAAGGAATAAATAAAATTTAAATATTGGTCTTGTTTATAATTTTTTTTTATGAGCTATTGATAATTAAGAAATCACCAAAGTGAGTCTTTTTTTATCTGGAGTAGTTTATAGAAAAATTATGAATGTTTGTGTTTATATATATATTCATGCGAGTATTAGTCGGCCCAAAGGAAGATTAATACTTGGCCGGATTATATACGCACTTGTGATGATAACATGTGATAATTATAAGGTTTTACGTGTCAATAATAAAANTTATCCAAAGATAGGTTTGTTATTGGACATGTTCTTATTATCAATGTTGATCATTACGCCAAGATACCTCTAGCAGTTAATATTACTGTCCAAAGACTTGATATTGATGGGGCATTGGGTATCTTGAGATGGGATAGACAATTTTGAATTATATTTATATAATTATTAATTTTTCGGTGTGAGCTTAATTCCTTTGTTTCTCTTATTTAAATACAGTTTCGATTGCTTCAATATCTGCTAATTTCCTTAAAGACTGGAACAAGAAAATGAAGATAGTCCTCGATCGTATAAGCTTAAGGCGCAGTCTTGGTTTGGTCTGTTCTGAGGTCAATTTAGCTTCAGTACCAATAAACACTTGGTGGTTAGATTCTGGTGCAACTACTAACATCAGTGTTTCAATGAAGGGATGTATAAGCTACCGAAAACCAATTGATTCTGAAAAATGGATCTATGTGGGAGATGGCAAATCGGTTGAAGTGGAAGCTATAGGGCATTTTAGACTGTTATTGTGCACTGGTTTCTACTTGGTCAACAATATTTTATATCATTCATAGATGATTACTCTAGATATGCATACTTATATCTCATCCATGAAAAGTCACAATCATTGGACGTGTTCAAATCTTTCAAGGCTGAAGTTGAGAATCAACTCAACAAACGCATTAAGAATGTCAGATCTGATCGTGGTGGTGAATACTATGGCAGATATGATGGATCAGGGGAACAACGTCCAGGACCTTTTGCCAACTACCTAGAGGAATATGGAATTGTCCCACAGTACACCATGCCAGGTTCACCTAGCATGAATGGGGTGGCTGAAAGACGAAATCGGACTCTTCAGGATATGGTAAGGAGTATGATTTGTCATTCCACCTTGCCAGAGTCACTCTGGGGAGAGGCATTGAAGACTGCAGCTTATATTTTGAACAGAGTACCTACCAAGGCAGNTGCTGCAACACCTTATGAGCTTTGGGTTGGGCGAAAGCCTAATCTAAAACACTTACGTGTATGGGGATGTCCAGCTGAAGCAAGACCTTACAGACCGAATGAAAAGAAATTGGACTCTCGAANAGTTAGCAGTTACTTTATTGGTTACTCTGAAAGATCAAGAGGCTATAAATTCTATGATCCCAAATCTAAGAATATTTTTGAGACGGGAACTGCCACATTCTTTGAGGATATTGAGTTTGGGAGGAA
>NC_028355.1:35360500-35366169 GCF_000741045.1 Vigna radiata var. radiata | reverse complement strand
CTCTTTATCCCCATCAGAAGAGAAAATATAGAGGGAACTAAGGGTGCTCTACAGAGGGAAGATCAGAGACCATTTTCAGGTTGATTAATTATTATTCCCAATGTCCAATTCAGGTACGCTTCCATTATATTATTATAGAAATATTGGGAACTGCTTTGATTGTAGAATTTAATGCATGTGGTTTATTGCTCTTTATTGTGAATCATAAATTCTAACAGTTGTGACTCTACTGAATATGTATGGACACAATGGTTAGAAAAGTGTGGTTCCATTGAGGAAAGACGGAAGATATTGCCATACCATGTTGTTCTACGCCATGCAAGGGATCAGATGGGACAAACTGTTTCTGAAACACCGCTCTGCATAGTCATGCAAACCAAAAACAACGAAGCAGTGGCAGCAATGTCAAACAGACTAGAAAGGGAGACCAACCAAGGGTTCTCCAGGGAGATTAACGTGTAACGTATTATTTTTATTTATGGTACACTATCAATTATAACTATTTTTTAAGATAAAGAAAATAAAATATACGGGTTTTTTTATAAAAAAAAGGACATACTATATTGACTTATTTGAATAAATTTTGCGACAAATTATCCAAAGTACTTTTTTGGATAAGAAAATAAATTATTTATATAAAGTAAAAACAAATAAAATGATAGGGCCATACCGGGTGGGTGCAATGTATGTGGACCTTCCGTGAGGACAGTCTCATCACATCGAAAAATCCATTTTCCATGGCTACATTAGCTCAACTGATTACCAGTGGTAATGTGATAGTGTTGTTCATGGTAATTAAAATTGTATAGTATTGAAAATTGAAGAGGTTAATAAGAATGAAAAAAATTAAGGGTTAAATATGTTTTTAGTCTTAATATTTGGGGCGATTTTGATTTTAGTTCTTTTAATTTAGTTTTTCACTTTTAGAAAACTTTAGTTTTAGTCTTTTTTACCAAATTTTTTAACTTTATTTGTTGTTTTAAATGTGTTTCTCATTGAAGTAAAAATTTGTTTATAATGAAACGTGCTTGAAACAGCAAATAAAGTTAAAAAAATTTAATAAAAAAACTAAAATCAGAATTTTTTAAAGTTAAAAGACTAAATTGTACCTTAGTTTGAAGGATCAACTAAAATCAAAATCGTCCAAAAAAAATATAAATATTTAACCCAAAAATTAACAAGGAGAGTGAAAAAAGGAAGTTGTTTTGTGGTGTGCATGGACGCCAGGTGTCTGCTGTAGAGGGAACAAGAGGGTTTCAGTTTTGTGTGGCCATGGACCATAGATGGCATAAGAAAAATATTGGTATTTGGTTTGGGTTTATTTATGATTGGATATTTTTCTTTGGCTGTGTTATGGAGAAAGAAAGAAGGTAGTGTGTAAGTGGCACATAGGCATGATAGAGATTCCGATTTGAATCACCGGGTCGAGAACCCGCCATGTGGATTTAGATGTGGTCATCCTCACTTCATTTGATCTTCCTTTCTCTCTCCTATCAACACTCATCATTCATTCAACAACTCCATAACTTCTAATCCCATTTCATCCGTCTGCGATTCACGCGCCACTTCCTCGGGCCCACACCCACGTGCCTTCTGCCACCTAGCCATTCCTTATTCAATTTTCTTTTGCTTCTCACATTCTTCCAAACACCAAACCGTGTATACTGTTTCAAGTTTGATTCCTGTGTGCGCTGACAACCAGCGTCCACGACGCCGTTTCGTTTTCCTGTTCTCCCTAATTTTCCAGACAAGGAAGGTTTATGCTGCTGGCTGGGTCAACTTTGGCGGTTTTCTCCTGCTGGAGAATTTTAATTTTCATTCGCAAAAAAATCTTTTCAAGAAGAATAAGGTTTGCCTGTTAATTCTCCTTCAGGTTGTCGGTACATTATTTTTTTTTTCTTGTATATATCCTATACCGCTTTATTCATCCAGAATTCTTCAGAGAAACTATTTATCAACTTTTTCATGAAAGTGATTGATTATATTAGGATTATTTTGATCTATCTACAGATTAATTTGATGGCTAACGAGTTCAATGCAGGTCTGGTCATGTTCTTTCCATTTTTTTTCCTTCAATATTAAATCCATGTTTTGTTTATGACTATAACAAACTACCTATAATGGTAAAAAGTTAGAAATTTTATCATGTTATGAAGATAGAGAGAATCACACTAATACTCACAGGATAATTATGTCTATATTGTCAGGCTCCACGAACTACATCTACAAAAAAGAGGTTAGGTCACTCAGATTTTCACATTTAATTAAATTAATGACCAATTAATACTTTGTAAAAATATTTAATTGTCAATTATGTTGGCACACAAATTTGGAAACTGTAACATTATAAAGATTCCATACATTGGTTCAAAATTTCTTAACATGGGATATCTTACCTAAATTTTTCCATTAGCTGGTTTAAGAAAACAGCATCAGTTGACTCATTAAATTAGTGTTTTTT
Source organism: Vigna radiata var. radiata (assembly GCF_000741045.1). Classification (NCBI taxonomy): domain Eukaryota; kingdom Viridiplantae; phylum Streptophyta; class Magnoliopsida; order Fabales; family Fabaceae; genus Vigna; species Vigna radiata. Next base: position 35,363,708 of record NC_028355.1, on the reverse strand, counting down.
ATTAGAAAATTGACGAATAATGAACTTTGCCTAAAAATTAGAGGAATTTCAAATTAAATAGTTGAGTGTGTATAACTCATTGCTTCTTTCTGCATCCTAATCTTTCTTATATTCCTAAAATTATACCTATCAACTTTTAGGTTTCAATTTTGACTGGAGTTTAAAATGCTTGACACCCTTGTCACTGCACCTCATTCCTTCCATTTGTATCTCATTGTAGGTCAAAGTAGGGTACTGCTATTGTGGTTGAATAACATGAAGTTGCTGAAAATTCTGTGCTTAAGGTCAAAACAGTCCACCTTGAATTTGAATTTTTGTGTTTGTTGATGTGAATGTGTATTATTTAGAAACTGTTATCTTCCTTGTGCCACGTATATTCCAGTCTCGGTTTTCTTCCTGCAATAGTTAGTTAGTGTTCATGAAAGGGAAATGAGTTATGGAATGTTAGTGTGCGTCAATTCTCATTGTCGGGAGGTGCAAATTTTCCACAACCAGAAGTTGAAGGAGGAGACAAATAGAAAACAAAAAATGTTTTGTTTTTCACGTGTGATGGCATGTAACACGGCCCAACTTATTGGGTTGAATAAAAAATTTTCTAGACATTTCAAACGTGGTAGCTCCTACTATATACACCCCGTTCCACTGCCTTTTTTATATGCACACACTCCCTTTTCTGTTTCTTTTAAAACTTTATTTAATTAAATAGACTTTGTATCCAGAATACCCTCGTATGTACGTATAAAATTATAAACCCTATTATCTAATTATACTTTCATTGTTATTTAAATATTTTTTTCATCTATCCTTTTCCAAAGGTAAAAGTTTACCATAGCTCTAGTATCCAATTTCGTCTTTCGAGAAAACACGAAAAATTAAAAGAGAGCAAATATGTTGTGTTCTTTCTTTCCTTTTTCTAAGTTTTAAAAGTACAACCGAAATTGCAATTCATTCATTACTCTATAAAATTTATTATGGAATACTATCTTGGATTTTAATATTTTAAAAAATATCTCCTGTATAGTATGATATCATGATTACGATATATCTTATATAAAAAATATCTATAGTATGATATCATGGTCGAACGATTACGATATATCTTATATCAAAAATATCTATTTTCAAGTAAGTTTGTTTATATTTTATTCTGTTTAAATTATAAATAGAGTCAGGATCACAAGTCAGGATCTTCCAATCACACTTCATTCACGTTCTACTCACACTTAACTACATCTTGATAATGTTTGATCCAACTCAAACATACAATTGTGATACACAATTCCCAAAACTGCGTCCAGACCTAAACAAAGCGAGCGATCCAGACAATCCAAACATCATAAAACGATAAAGTCACGTCAATCAGGTTAGTCTCTTGGTCCCGAAAAATATCAACCGATAAATCTATCTTTTTAAATTCTATAATATAATTGTTTTCTTAACTTTTTGGAGACTACTTTTTTAGAACATCAAAAGTGAAAATAGTATTTTGAAAAATAAAAATGTGTTCTAAAAATTACATTAGAAGAATATAAAGAAAATGAAATAGCCACGGGCCAAGCAAATGCCATGCAGGACCACCGATATAATTCCACTTGTTGAATGGAACACTACTCATAAACCAAGAATTAAAGTGAATATACTTACCGTACTTAAATTTCTATTCATATTCACTTAAAACAATTCTTAATGTATTTATTATTATTCACTTAAAATAATCTCTAATTACTTACTTTAATGTTATTTTTATTTTATTCTAATAAATTATTCAAGTGATCTAAAATATCTACTAGATATATAAAATTAGTTCGAATTAGATTAGTAACTAATACTATAATAAAAACAAATTCAACAATTATACTTTTAACATGTATTTATAATTTTTTTATAATATTTTACTAAGATCAGTCTAATTATAATTCAATATCATTTAAATTTAATTATTAACATGTTTAAATTAATTATATAATTAGTTGATTCTAATTGAGATGGATCAATCTCTTTTATATTTGAAAGATTTGTCACATTATTTTCATCGTGTTCCATTCGATATATATTGGATTTAATTTATTTTCCGTTTATATCTATTCATTTACGTTCATATATTTATATTCTGATTTTATATTTATATTTCGTTTTTATATTGTTTTAAACAACTTTATATATAAATTGTACTATTTCTTTATTATTGAATAAGATACATAATTTTCATCCTTTCTTTTTCTCATAACATAGTATAAGGAGAAAATTAATTCTTCATCATGTTCTTCCGCAATCAATTTTGTTACTACCTAGATCTTCATCTTCTACCTTTTGTTCTTGGCTTTCCTGCATTCTCTTCTCCTTTTATGGCTACTTCCTCTGTTACTCTCTCATCGTTGCAAGATACAACACACCACATTACATTCACCCTAACGAGAATCTTTCATTGGTGCTTGTTACTCCAGTTCTTAAAGGTCACAATTATCATGGATGAGCTTGCTCGATGTCTTTGACACTACAAATGAAGAATAAATTTGGCTTTGTTGATGGTTCCATTCCTTGTCCAGCTGATAATAATCCCATAGTTCCCGCAGGATGTTAGAAAAAAGAATGAATGAAATATTTTATTTCTTATTCAATAATAAGGAGAGAGTACAATTGATATATATAATTGTTCAGAGCAATATAAAAAAGGAATATAAAAAGGAATATAAGTATAAAAATATATGAACATAAATGCACAAATATGAACAGAGAATAAAATAATTTCAATATCCCCCCTCAAGCTGCAGCATATATATCCTTAATGCTCAGCTTGGACAACAAAGATTGAAATTGTGCTGGATGCAAAGCTTTAGTATGGATGTCTGTAAGTTGTGATGAAGTAGAAATAGGCAGGAGCTTAATTACACCAGCTTGAACTTTATCCCTTATGAGATGACGATCAATTTCAATGTGCTTTGTCCTCTCATGCATGACTAGATTCTGTGCAATTCGTATAGCAGATTGATTGTCACAAAACAGAGGAACAGGTTGTGGCAGAGGCTGTTTCAAATCATGGAGCAAATACAAAAGCCATTGAATTTCACATGTTGTGGAAGCTAAGGCTCTATATTCTGCTTCAGTTGATGATCTAGATATAGTATCTTGCTTCTTCGATTTCCAACTGATTAAGGATGCACCATAGAACACATTAAAACCAGTCACAGACCTTCTAGTATCAGGGCAA
>NC_028355.1:35279774-35359950 GCF_000741045.1 Vigna radiata var. radiata | reverse complement strand
AAAAAGTGAATAATCTGATTTTGATTGTATGTAGCCCAAAGAAAGTAAAATAGTTGTCAACTTGTAATTCCATTGTCTAGAGGCCTGCTTGAGTCCATATAAAGACTTCAACAACTTGCAAACTTGGCCTGGTTTTTCTGTTTTGTAGCCAAGAGGAAGAGACATGTATACCTCTTCATCTAGATCCCCATGTAAAAAAGCATTATTTACATCTAGTTGATGTAAATACCAATGTTTGGAAGCTGCTAAAGCCAGAACCAATCTTCCTGTTGTGTGTAGCCTTTGGCTACTAACCTTGCCTTATATCGTTCAATACTCCCATCAACATGCCTCTTTATTTTGTATACCCATTTACATCCGATAGGTTGCTTTCCATTAGGTAGATCAGTCAAAACCCAAGTTTTGGTATTTTCTAAAGTTGCAATTTCTTGATCCATGGCATTTCTCCAACAATCATGTTTGATGGCTTGGTTATAGGTTTGAGATTCACTAACTTGGGAAAGATTCAAGACATATGATTTATGAAGAGATGATAATGCATCATATGAGAGATATGAAGAGATAGGATATAAGGTACCTGTGGATGACTGAGTGCTGATGGTAATTCAACATGAACGATGGTAATTCAACATGAACGACAATTACAATCAAGAATTCTTCCTGAACCTCTAGTCATGGTGACACAAGTTTCTCAATCTAAACCTTCTTTTTCTACCTCCAATGGTAGAGGTAAACCCTCTCTTGCTAATGATTATGACCGAGGAAAATCTTCATATTAAGGTTCTCAGGCTCGTTCCTCGGGGGAAGGTTTGGTGCACCTCGACAATGCACTCACTGTGGTAGCACAAACCACACCATTGACACTTTCTTTCTGATACATGGATTACCACCTGGTTTCAATATCTACAATAAGATATATCTCTAGATATTTGGCACTATAGACTAGGGCATCTTTCTTTTTCTTGTTATATCAAATTACGCAACATGTATGTCACTTTACCCGATACAAAATACACATGAGAAGGATCTGAGAGCAGACAATAGAGTAATTATCATTCAAGCCTCTAAGGAAACAAAGAACACAATCATTTTCACGATATTTATTCATTGTCTTAGAAACAACACAACAAGAAACAAAAGATTAACATTCATGAATTGGGCGAAAATTGCAAAGTTCATCCCAAAGAATCTTCATTTTAGTGTAATATGTAGTGACACTTAGGTCAGATTGATGCATTGAATAAAGATCGTGATGCAATAGTGAAATTCGAACAGAATCACCTTAGGAGAAACGATATTTGAGATCCTTCCATGTCGTAGCTACAGAGTTAACCTAGATAATACGTGTAGCAATCTCATGAGAAACAAAATGATTAATCCAAGATAAAACCATATTAGTGTAAAACTTCCATGCGGGAACCATGGGATCTGTATCAGCTGGACAAGGAATGGAAACATCAACCAGGCCAAAACATAGACCATCTTATCTGCAAGACTATCATTGCAACATGTTATCTACTTCTTCCGCCACTCAGTCATCAACATGTACCTTATATTCTATCTCTTCATATCTCTCATATGATGCATTATCATCTCTTCATAAATCATATGTCCTTAATCTTTCGCAATTTAGTGAACTTGAAACCTATAACCAAGCCATCAAACATGATTGTTGGAGAAATGCCATGGATCAAGAAATTGCAGCTTTAGAAAATACCAAAACTTGGGTTTTGACTGATCTACCTTATGGAAAGCAACCTATCAGATGTAAATGGGTATACAAAATAAAGAGGCATGCTGATGGGAGTATTGAACGACACAAGGCAAGATTAATAGCCAAAGGCTACACACAACAACAAGACTTAGATTACTTTGAGACTTTTTCACCTATTGTCATACTCACAACAGTAAGATTGGTTCTGCCTTTAGCAGCTTCCAAATATTGGTATTTACGTCAACTAGATTTAAATAATGCCTTTTTACGTGGGGATCTAGATGAAGAAGTATACATGTCTCTTCCTCTTGGATAGAAAACAAAAAAACCAACGCAAGTTTGCAAGTTGTTGAAGTCTTTATATGGACTCAAACAAGCCTCTAGACAATGAAATTACAAGTTGACAATTACTTTACTTTCTTTGGACTACATATAATCAAAATCAGATTATTCACTTTTTGTCAAAAGTGATTCTGCTCATGTCACCATCTTACTTGTTTATGTAGATGATATAGTTTTGGTAGGTGATGGCATCCAGGAAATCCAAACTATGAAGACTCTATTGAATACAAAGTTCAAGATTAAAACTCAAGTATTTTCTAGGCTTAGAAATTGCAAGATCTCAATAGGGTATTACTTTATCACAAAGGAAGTATGCTCTAGAGTTACTAGAAGATGTAAGATTGTTGGGATGTCACCCTGTTTCTACTCCCATACAACCAAGCACAAAATTTTCCAAGACAAAAGGGAAACCCTATTCAGATATGCATGCCTATAGAAGACTTCCTAGCAGGTTACTATATCTAACGAATACAAGACCAAATTTATGTTTTGTTGTTAGTACTCTCAGGCAATTTCTTTCCAATCCTTTGGAAGATCACTATGCAACAACAATAAGGATCTTGAGATATATCAAGAACAATCCAGGACAAGGATTATTTTTTCCCTCCAACACAGAACATGTTCTCAGGGCTTTTAGTGGTTCTGATTAAGTTGTTTTCCCTAACACTAGAAGGTCTGTGACTAATTTTAATATGTTCTATGGTGCATCCTTAATCAACTGGAAATCCAAGAAGCAAGGTACTATATTTAGATCATCAATCGAAGCAGAATATAGAGCCTTAGATTCCGCAACATGTGAAATTCAATGACTTTTGTATTTGCTCCATGATTTTAAACAGCCTCTACCACAACTAGTTCTTCTGTTTTATGACAATCAATCTGCTATACAAATTGCATAGAATCAAACCATACATGAGAGGACAAAGTATATTGAAATTGATTGTAGGATAAAGTTCAAGCTGATCTAATTAAGTTCCTGCTCATTTCTACTTCAGCACAACTTGCAGACATTCCTACTAAAACTTTGCATCCAACCCAATTTCGATCTTTGTTGTCCAAAAGCATTACAGATATACATGCTGCAGCTTGAGGGGATATTGGATTTAATTTATTTTCCGTTCGTTTATGTTCATATATTTATATTCTATTTTTATATTTATATTCCATTTTTATATTGTTTTAAACAACTATATATATAAATTATACTTTCTCCTTATTATTAAAAAAAGATAAACAATTTTTATTATTTCTTTTCTCATAACCGTATATAAACTTAATAACTTATTTCTATAATTTTTTGAAGCACTTGATTTCTATAATTAGTTATTTCCAATACAATATAAATACTCACCTCATCTTGAAAATAAAAATACACAAATGCAAGAATTTTATTCTTGAGAATCAACGACACATCTCTCTGCGCTAAGCCTGAAATTTTGACATTTATTTGTTCCACGTTCCACGTATTGTATACCAAAAATATTATATCTGCTATATATGTTTGACGTTTAGTAATGAAAGAAAAAATTAAAATTGGTTTTATCAAAAATGAAGCAAAAGTAGAAGAAGAATTATAAAAGATGAATTAGAAAATTTATAACTAATAATTTTACTGGAATATGAATGCTCGTCCATGATAACAAAAGTGCTTTTAACGTGAGAACACACTAAATTATACTATTTTGCATAAAAATATATTCTCACAGCTTTATAATAAATATGAGAACATTTTATTATCTTACGTGCAAAAAGCTAGTCTTTCACATCATATTATGTTAAATTGAGAAAAAAAAAGTTCCTTGTAAATAATTGGTTTTATTTACGTGAAACTGATAGGTATTATTTGACGTAAAAGTGTTAAATTATGACTTCCAACTTATAATTTCTTTTCTCTTTCTTCTCGTTTCTCTCTTTTGGTGAGGGTGACAACGACAGTGTTGTTGAATGAATATTTATGGTCTAAATATGTTGTGACTGTACATATTTTATAGTGATAAACAATTTTTTTTTCTTATTATATTAAGATTTTTTTTAAATCTAATTATGTTATTGAGATATGTGATCCTATTTATTATTGAAATCAAATTGATATTGGTTTTAGGAATTTCAATCACCATAATATATGACTCTTCATTATAATTTTATATTTCTAATTTATTGTTGTTTACTTTGTCTTTCCTGTCCTAAATTTTTATTTTATTTTGTTTTTCTACATTTTGGTGGTTTTATCGATTTGTAGAAATTATTAAAAATAGCCAAAATTATTATTTAATATGAACTTCAATAAGGATTCATGCATTTCTTTTCAACAATGATATTTTTATTTTTTGTATTTTTATATAATGGTGAAATGATGTATGGATACTAAATGGTAGCAAAGAATGAATAAGATGAAGATGGATTAAAGTGAAATTGCTTGATAAAGTGAAAATGTGTGCAAAAATGTAAATTGCATGAAATTAAATTAACAAGGATAACTGATAAAGAAAATTTGTGAAAGTGGTGACAAAAATTGTGATAATCATAATTGGATTTGTCATTTTCTTGTTTAGGATTCTTAAAGTGTTTGATTTGTAATCATAATTCATCATTAACTTGTGGTTCCAGTACAACTTGATACGATGGCATTTTATTTCAAATGTTTGTTTGATGAGGATATTATGATTATTAGGAGAGATAGCACAGGTATTAAGAAAGGTTTGCATTAAACAGAAGGAGAATGTCAATCCATGGGCATCAACATGTGTCCCCAATCACTGCAGTGCCAGGCATATTCATTTAATAGTTCTACATACGGTGACCGTAGTTCAAACTCCTGCAATATCTGGACGCGGCCTTTATCTTCTCTTGTTGAGAACTTTCTATCTTGGTTAAGACATCAGATTTAGGTAATTTATATATTCTTAATGCACATTTAGTTGAAACTTTTGGATAAAATTCATAGGTCTTATTGTATTGACTTGTCAGTTTATGGTAAAATGTGGAACATGATTTATGGCTGAATTAATATATTCTTCTGTAGCACAACTGCAAAATCGTGTGAACCTTGCGGGACATATGCGATTCCTTATCCCCTGAGCACGGGACCAAACTGTGGAGACCCCATGCACAACAATTTCAATTGCGACAAATCCACTGGTAATGTTAGTTTCACGATCCCAGGAGGAAAATCATACCCAGTAGCTGTGATCAATGAAGATACCAGAACTTTTTTCATTCAAACAGACGATTTATCTTCGTTTGATTCCAGTTTCCGCAATCAAAATAGCACTGATTTTCCGTTTAATATAACGGACTTCATTGAAGATGTAATAAAAATCAATTGGCGACCAGTTCCAGAACGGCATAGGCTTATATAATAAAAAATTTAAAGAATAATTCTGATGTATTATTTAAAGGAATAGACTACCATATATATATATACATACAAGGATCTTATAATCCTTCATATATTAAAGAAAAGACATGTGCACAAATATGCACAAATTATAATAATATAAAAAATATAACTAACATAATATTTGATTGCCTAATATCCTTTAATAGAATATTTGACATATCTTAACACCCCCACTTAAGTTAGTGCATGGATATTACACATTCCCAACTTGAATAGAGACTCATCAAACAATCTTCTTGACACTCCTTTGGTGAGAACATCAGCCAACTGTAACTCTAATCTTACAAAAGGAAATGAAATTATTCCAGCTTCAATTTTCTCTTTGATGAAATGTCTATCAATCTCCACATGCTTTGTTCTATAATGTTGAAAAGGATTATGAGCAATTGCAATAGCCGAAGTATTGTCACAGTACAAACTCATAGCTTCATTTGGTTTAAATCCCAAATCTGATAGCACATTTTTAATCCACAAAAGTTCACATACACNTAGTGNCATGCCTCTNAATTCTNCTTCAGCACTAGATCTTGCTACTACAGGTTGTTTTTTACTCCTCCATGTTACAAGATTTTCTCCTACAAAAGTAAAGTATCCAGAGGTAGATTTTCTATCATCTTTTGAACCTGCCCAATCTGCATCAATGAACCCTTCTATCTTCAAGTTTCCATTATTTGAGAACAAAAGTCCTTTACCAGGAGCAGACTTCAAATATCTCAAAATCCTTTCAACAGCATCCATATAAAGCTTTCGTGGGTCATGCATAAATTGACTAACAACATTCACTACATAGGTGATATCTGGACGTGTATGACACAAATAAATTAATTTTCCTACCAGTCTTTGGTATCTCCCTTTGTCTATGCTTGCTGAATTTGAGCATTGAAAGAGTTTATGATTTTGTTCAATTGGTGTATCAGCTGGTTTACTCCCAAGCAGTCCAGTTTCAGATAGTAAGTCAATAGTATATTTTCTTTGGCATAGGAAAATACCATGTTTTGATCTAGCTACTTCAANACCCAGAAAATATTTGAGATTTCCAAGTTGTTTCATCTCAAATTCAGATGCAAGGTATTGTTGTAAACTAGAGATCTCATTTTGGTCATTTCCTGTAACAATCATGTCATATACATATATAATCAAAGCTGTAATTTTTTCTTTTCTTCTCTTCAAAAATAAGGTGTGATCAGAGTTACTTGCTCTATAGCTAAACGCCTTCATAGACTTGGTAAACCTTCCAAACCATGCTCTTGGGGATTGTTTTAATCCATATAAAGCCTTCTTTAATTTGCAAACCTTCATTCCATTTGAATCTGTTATGCCTGGTCGAGAATCCATATAAATTTCTTCTGAAATTTCTCCATGTAGGAAAACATTTTTCACATCAAATTGTAGAAGAGGCCAATCTTGGTTTGCAGCTAGCGACAAAAGTATTCTCACAGTATTAAGCTTGGCTACCGGTGCGAACGTCTCTTGGTAATCTATACCATAAGATTGAGTGTAACCTTTAGCCACAAGTCGTGCTTTATACCTTTCAATAGTTCCACCAACTATATGCTTAATTGTAAAGACCCATTTGCAGCCCACAGTTTTCTTCCCTTTTGGTAAGGACAGAAGATCCCAAGTGTTGTTTTTTTCTAAAGCCGCCATCTCCTCAACCATTGCTTCGGTCCATCTAGGATCTGCCAAAGTTTCTTGTACANTACTAGGAATAGAAATTGAAGATAATTGAGATACAAATGATGCATATGATTGAGATAACCTGTGAGATGACACATATTTACTAATGGGATATTTAACTTTGGCTTGGAGGTCTGGTTCATATTTATCTGGAGGTTGACCACGTTTAGAACGAGGTGGAAGATTATATTGAACAATAGTAGACTCAGTGTTTGGTATGCTGGTGGTTTCAAGCAGACAAGAATCAATTTCATCTAAATTAGGATTATCAGAGATAGGATCAGAAGGTACCTCTAAAGAGTCAAGCTGAACCTGTGGAGAAGATTGAGCCAATTGGTTATGATCAGAAGGCACTGTATTTATCCAGAAAAGAAGTGTTCATATTTAGGATTGGCTCACTTGTTGCAGAATGATCCTCACACGATGATATATAATCAAACATACTAACATCATGATTATGCACTTCACTTTCATTGCCTCCCTGAAGTGGAGAATCAACATAAAAAAATTCATGCTCATTAAATGTCACGTCCACAGAAATATAAAATATCTTTGATGGTGGATGGTAAGCACGATAACCTTTTTGAGTTGATCCATACCTAACAAAAACACATTTGATCGCTCGTTCTTCAAGCTTTGTACGTTGATGTGGGTGTAAGTGAACATATATAACACATCCAAAAATATGAGGGGGTAAATAAACTATGAGAGGAAGGATACAATGATCAGACAACACATCAAAAGGCCTTCGAAAGTTAAGCACACTAGAAGGGGTTCGATTAATTAAATAAACGGCAGAACTCACAGCCTCACCCCATAAATGAGATGGGATATTACCATCTATCAAAAGTGATCTAGTCACCTCTAATATATGTCTATTTTTCCTTTCAGCCACACCATTTTGTTGTGGTGAATAAGGACATGTAGTTTGATGCAAGATGCCTTTAGAGTTCATGAACTCTATTAATTTAGTCTTAAAATATTCCCCTCCATTGTCTGATCGAATGACTTTAATATGTGTGTTAAATTGTGTAACGATCATATGATGAAAGGAACGAAACACATCACACACTTCACTTTTATGTTTAAGCAAATACACCCAGGTTACCCGAGTACAATCATCAACAAAACTGATAAACCATTTTTTTCCAATATGCGTAGATTGTGGGGCAGGGCCCCAAACATCTGTTTGAATTAATGAGAAAGGAAAATCAGTTGTTATTGCTTAAAGGAAACACAACACGATGATTTTTTTGTCAAAACACAAGTTTCACAAAAAAAATCAGAAATATTGCAGTTATGAAATAGTGATGGAAATAATTTTTTTAAATAACCAAAAGAGGGATGTCCCAACCGTTTATGCCACAACCAAATTTCTTTTTTGTTTTTATCTTTTTTGTGATCATTCGCAAGACAAGCCAATCTTCTTTTATGGCTTTGTTGTGAGACATTTTCAAGATAATACAGTCATTCACTCTCTCTACCACTGGAAATCTTCTCCTTGGAATGGATGTTCTGAAAAAGACAATGGGTTGGGTAAAACAAGGCAACACAAGAATGTGATTTGGTTAACTTGNTGACGGAGATAAGATTACAGTTTAATGTAGGAACAAATAAAACATCAGAAATCGATAAAGAGGGTGAGAGGGATATAGTACCTATACCTTCAATAGGAGATGAGACCCCATTGGCATTGATAATAACGGTTTTAGAACAATTAGAGGAAAAATTAGTAAATATATAAGGATCACAAGTCATATGATCAGTAGCACCTGAATCAATTATCCAATCACTACCCTTAGTAACAACAGAAAGATTAAGAGTAGAGTTAGATATACCTGACTTGGTCACAAATCCGACAGCAGGAAATATAACTCTTGGAAGCAGCGGAAGTTCCAAAATCATGTTTCTCCGATTGATTGTCATCGGAATAAGCCATCAGAAATATTCAATGAAAAAAAGGACACAGATTCCTAAACTGTAGAGGATATAGTGTTTGGATCTTGATACCATAATAAAAAGTTTAAAGAATAATTTTGATGTATTATTTCAAGGAATAGAGCACCATATATATACATACAAGGATCTTATAATCCTTCATCTATTAAAAGAAAGACATGTGCACAAATCTGCACAAATTATAATAATATCAAAAATATAACTAACATAATATTTGATTGTCTAATATCCTCTAATAGAATATTTGGCATATCTTAACATTATAGATTGCATTAATTGGCCACATTCGACATGCAAATGAACGGGGGAAGGTGGAAGTAGGTGTCATTGTGATTCAAAGTACAATTGGAATGACACAATTATGAGCTGCACCCGAGGTTCGCATTTTATTATAAGCCTCTCAAGCACTTTTCTATTTTCTCTTTCATTACCCAAAACTACTGCTAGATTAAAATGATTAATTGATTTAATATGATTGTATTTCCTTCTTCTGGTAAGAATTGTTGATTAAATTCCTTAGTCCAATTAAGTACAAACTTTGAAGAGATTTCGTTCCATGCGTGTCAGTGATTTTCTTGCTGGAATTAGTCCTTGTCTTGGATTTTCTAAACTCCTTTGTAAAATTATCATGACTAGAATTAAACCGCGATGCCAAATAAAGGTATTTTGGAAGTACAATTATAATGGTGCTTTGCCCTCTTACTTTTCGCATTTGTTTTCCTTTCTGAGATAGAAGAGTGATCAAGAAATAATTCAACTCAGCTGGAATTAATTCTTTTAGCAACTCTTAGTTCTCTGGCTGCTGTGACATGCATAATAGCCTTTGGCATAGTGTGGAGAAAGAAAAATCCCCGTAAACTTGGTAATAATTTGTAGTTTTGCATATTTCAATTAAAAATATTTTATCTTCACTCATAATGAAATGCTATATATCTGTTGTTACCGAGTTCAGATCTAGCAAGCACCCGAATTCAGGAGAGCTTATACGAGAGTGAAAGACATGTGAAAGGTTTGATTGACTTAGGAAGTTTAGAAGAAAACAACATCCAAGGCATTGAAGTGCCATGTTATACTTTTGCAAGCATTCTAGCAGCTACAGATAATTTCTCAGATTCTAACAAGCTTGGAAAAGGAGGTTATGGACCTGTATACAAGGTGATTGATTAATTTCATATAACTTCACTACTCACCTAATAACGGCACCATTAACAAATTTGTCATAATGTCTGCAATTTTATTTATTGTTTTAATCTAGGGAACGTTTTCTGGAGGTCATGATATAGCTGTAAAGAGACTTTCAAATGTTTCCACTCAACGCTTACAAGAATTAAAAAATGAGGTTATTCTGATTATCAAACTTCAACACCGGAACCTTGTTAGACTAAGGGGCTATTGCATAAAAGGAGATGAAAAAATCTTACTTTATGAATACATGCCAAACAAGAGCTTGGACTCGTTCATATTTGGTTAGTTGGCCATATTTTATCATATAACTTCGCAGTAGCTCTCTGTAAGTATTACAATAATGAATTTACTAATGTTATTCTTTACATGAAATGTGAAATGCATATGCTGAAAGACCGAACACGAACTTTACTTCTAGATTGGCCAACGCGATTCAAGATAATTGTAGGCATTGCGCGAGGCATGCTCTATCTTCACCAAGACTCCAGATTGAGAGTGATTCATAGAGATTTAAAGACTAACAACATTCTTCTAGATGAGGAGATGAATCCAAAGATATCAGACTTTGGTTTAGCCAAAATATTTAGGGGGGAAAGAAACTGAAGCAATTACAGAAAGAGTAGTGGGAACCTAGTAAGTTCGACAAGTATATGTAATTTTATACATATTTGTTAATATTTTACACATGCTTTCTACTTGTAACAATGATTTTTTGGCAATGGATATATGGATGCAGAGTATGCATTGGATGGACTTTTCTCAATCAAATCTGATGTTTTCAGCTTTGGAGTAATCCTTCTGGAGATTCTCAATGGAAAAAGGAACACAGGATTTTATGAATCCAAACAAATTTCTAGCCTTTTGGGTTATGTATGTTTCTTACGATGCAAATTTGTGCTATGTATGTATGTTTTTGTGAGTTTGTGACTTACAAATAATTTCTATGGACATCACTTCAGGCATGGAAGTTGTGGACAGAGAATAGGCTTCTGGATTTAATGGATTCATGTATTGGTGAAACCTGCAACGAAAATCAATTCATGAAGTGTGCAATTATTGGGCTATTATGCATCCAAGATGAACCAATGGATCGACCTAGTATGTCAAATGTTTTGTTCATGCTTGACAGAGATAAAAAACCATGCCATTGCCAATTCCCACACAACCAACATTTTTCGTGAAAAAACATTATTCTAGCTTAGCTTCCTCTTCTGGCAAACCAGAGACAAGTCTGGAATTTGATACCAGTTATCAACAAGGTCGATAGTGCACGATGGAGCCAACAGTTTTCCCTTTTGTTTTTATATTTCATTTTAAACTGCGAGTTTGAATTAGAAGGGGGGTTACATATAAATATAAATGTAAACCATAACTTTGTGTTTCGGTAGATATTTTGTGGGGTCGAGACACTAACCTTTTCTGACGTGTCCTTCTTGCTTACGAATGTCTGGGTAGTCTGAGTCGCTCACCTTTCTTCAACTTTGTCCGCTTGGTTGCCTTTAATCTGGGTCGTACGATAGACTTATTGACCAGGAGGGGGGAGGTGCCTGCAAAAGGCACTCCGACGCTCAAGTTAGGAACGGTTTGATGAACCTCGGTTCACAATTGAGTATTTAGTGATCTTATGATCACTGTAGAATATTTCTGAATGTGATTGGAGAGTGATTTTAAGTTCATTGGAAGTACCTGGCTTGTGGCCCTGGCTCTCTATTTATAATTTGTCTCATGGACCTTAAACTGATATAAGCCTAACAGAATATAAACAGAACAGACTTACCTGAAAATTTGGTTAGTTGCTAAATATCTTTAAGAAGATAATCCTGATTATTTTATATCTTTAATAAGATATATCGTAACCGCTCGGCCCTGTTATCATACTATACATTATGCCCCCCAAGTCCGAGTTAATCGTTCGACTTTAGCCATGATTAACTATAGGACTTATGAGTTTGAGGGAGACTTTTCTTGTTGTATTGAGGAGCTTGCTTTTCATGTCGTTGTATCTTATTTAGGTCGGACGGTTGAGTACATGTGATTCGGTCATTGTTAGCTTTCTGGTTGACGAGAGGGATTTACCTCTCGGTTTTTTCTTCAACAAGAGGGATTTACCTCTCAGTTTTTTCTTCGACGAAAGGGATTTACCTCTTGGCCGAGAGGGATTTATCTCTCGGTCCTTGTTTTCAACCTTATGGTTGATGAGAGGGATTTACCTCTCGGTTTTTTCTTCAACGAGAGGGATTTATTGTTTGGTCTTTGTTTTCAACCTTTTGGTTGACGAGAGGGATTTACCTCTCGATTTTTTCTTCAACGAGAGGGATTTACCTCTCGGCTGAGAGGGATTTACCTCTCGATCTTTGTCTTCAACTTTCTAGTTGACGAGAGGGATTTACCTCTCGGTTTTTTCTTCAACGAGAGGGATTTGTCTCTCGGCCTTTGTCTTCAACTTTCTAGTTGACGGGAGGGATTTACCTCTTGGGTTTTTCTTCATTGAGAGGGATTTACCTCTTCGGCCTTCAATAGGAACCGAGAGGGATTTACCTCTTCGGCCTTCAATTGGAACCGAGAGGGATTTACCTCTTCGGCCTTCAATAGGAACCGAGAGGGATTTACCTCTTCGGCCTTCAATAAGAACCGAGAGGGATTTACCTCTTCGACCTTCAACATGAACCGAGAGGGATTTACCTCTTCGGCCTTCAACATGAACCGAGAGGGATTTACCTCTTCGGCCTTCAACATGAACCGAGAGGGATTTACCTCTTCGGCCTTCAACATGAACCGAGATGTTAGAATCGACTACAGCGGAATTGTTAGCATGGAATAACAAACCAAGAGGCTTTTTAATTCAAACGTGTGCCTTTTAATTTCGTCTCAATTTCACTTACTACGCAAATAATAAATATAAATAAAAGAGTAAGGTTGAGAGAAATTTGCACAGATGATTTTTATACTGGTTTGGATCTTACCAATCCTACATCTAGTCGCTTATCTAAAATCAAGATAAACAGTCCACTATCACAAAACAATTACAAATAATAATCACAAAGAAAAATAATTTGTAAAAGTTTAGAAACCACCTCTATTGATACCACAAGAGATGAACCTGCACCTCCTTTGAATCTTCACAAAGGATGAGACACCTCCTCCGAATACTTCACGAAGGATGAAACACCTCCTCCGAATACTTCACGAAGGATGAAACACCTCCTCCGAATACTTCACAAAGGATGATCCTCTTCCAAACACCTCCTCAGACGCACCAAGGATGAACCAACTATTCCTCTATCATCGTAGTTGCAATGTACCAGCACCACAGACAAGAGTTTCCTTAGCTGAGCAAGAGCACACACTTCTCAAAGAGTTCTGAGTGTTTTAGCGCAAGGGAAGAGTTGTTGTTGATGGAAAAAGAGAGCCTATAAATAGACTCAAGCAAAAACTCTTCCATTCTAGGAAACTAGCCATTTAACGCATTTAATCGATTAGTATTAGTGTTAACCGATTAAAATAAGTACAACGGCTAGTTTTTCAAATCAGAAACNTCCAACGGCTAGTATTAATCGATTATTCTCAGGATTAGTCGATTAATTAATCGATTAAAACTTGCTTTAATCGATTATTCCAAAACTGATTGGGTTCTGGCTTCTGAGTGATTTTAATTGATTATATCAGGGATTAATCGATTAAAACGGAGAAGTTTTGATTCTAAACANCAAATACAAAGTATAAAGGTACAAGAATCAAAACCTACTACAAATCTAAGTCCTAAACAATTAAACTACAATTATTACAAAAGCTTTTCATAACAAAAATAAGTCTTCAAAGGATCTTCGTGAATCTTGATAGATCTTGACTTGATTTGGGCATCATCAAAACTTCATCTTCATCATTTTGCTAACACGAGAGGGATTTACCTCTTCGGCCTTCAACATGAACCGAGAGGGATTTACCTCTTCAGCCTTCAACATGAACTTTTGACGAGAGGGATTTACCTCTTGGTCTTCAGCATCAATGAGAGGGATTTACCTCTCGGCCGAGGGGGATTTACCGCTCGGTCTTTAACTTCGAATTCCTTCTGGGGGACTATCTTTGATTTGTAGTCCATGGGGGACTGTGTTTGATTTATAGTCTTGTGACCTGCTCTTATTGATGACGTTTCACGTAGAGACGATACTTTGCTGAAAGTTTTTGGTGTTGATCCGAAATAATGATGTGAGACCGAACGCTCGTCTTGGTTTATTGTGGTTTCTGATCATCTTTCTAGTGCTCTGTTGTTCCTCCATGCTCTTCGTGGTCACCATTTGGGTTTGCCGCTCGGGCCCCACGATGGGCGCCAAAATGTTTCGGTAGATATTTTGTGGGACCGAGACACTAACCTTTTATGACGTGTCCTCCTTTCTTGCGAATGCCTAGGTAGTCTGAGTCGCTCACCTTTCTTCAACTTTGTCCGCTTGGTTGCCTTTAATCTGGGTCGTTCGGTAGACTTCTTGACCAGGAGGGGGGAGGTACTTGCAAAAGGCACTCTGACGCTCAAGTTAGGAGCGATTTGATGAACCTCGGTTCACAATTGAGTATTTAGTGATCTTATGATCACTGTAGAATATTTCTGATTGTGAATGGAGAGTGATTTGAAGGTCATTGGAAGTACCTGGCTTGTGGCCCTGGCTCTCTATTTATAATTTGTCTCATGGATCTTAAATTGATATAAGCCTAACAGAATATAAACAGAACAGACTTACCTGAAAATTTGGTTAGTTGCTAAAATATCTTTAATAAGATATTCCTGATTATTTTATATCTTTAATAAGATATATCGTAACCGCTCGGCCCTGATATCATACTGTACACTTTGTATTCTCTCTTTTTCTCTTTGATTCATACATTTTCATAACTGTTGATTTGCATGTAAAATTAACATTCGATTATTATTCAATTGTGAATATTTATGAAAATATAAAATTTGAAATGAAAATTTAAATAAACTAGTTTAAAATAAATATTCATACTAAAAATTTAATTGGGACAACTTAATTTATATATTTAAGTATTTAAATAACTTATAATACACATTGCCTTTTTTCCCTTCCCTTCTCCTTTTTATATTGTATCTCGTATACATAAGTTGCAGTAATAAGAGTCATAAGGAATTTGAATTTATAAAATATTGTATTATACATACATAATGCCACCTGATAGACTGATGCAATGAAAAAATGTAAGAGCTTGAATAAATAAAAAGGGCTAAAGGCTATTGGGCCCTAGTTGGAGACAGCCAAGCCCAGACCAAGGGAACATGACCTTATTAAGGGTCCTTTTTCAAAAGACAGATTTTTAATTTCTGCTTTTTCCTTTATCTCTCTAAATAGAAACCCTTTTTTCTAAATAATTACTATGCCTTCTCTCTAAAAGATCCAAACACTGAACCCTTTAAATTTTAATTTAAAGGTGCCTAAACGATCGCAGTGGCAAGGGCTTCATTTTGAACCAAACAATTTCCCGTTCCGACCAGTAAGTCCCCTTTTCCCCTTCTCTTTCACTGTTCTAGAACCTAGGGTATGCAACTTTGTTGGGTTCATGTGCCTTGTACGTTTTTCCTTCCACTCTCTGTCTATTCGAGCTCTAAGAGCTATGTTCTATCACCAATTGGGTGATATGTAGGTTTTGTAAGCCAACGCTGAGTGGGTTCTTATTAGAGCATCTTCAATTAGCTTGTTTGAGAAAGTCAGGTAAGGGGAGCTAATTATTTTTCTTTCAATTTATTACTTGAATCTGATTTGAAAATGTATGCATGTTGTATTCTGTATTGTTCTACTATTTTGGATTTTATTTGGATGGTTTTGTTAGAAAGATTGGGTCTCTTGAATGATGTGAACTAGGAAGAAGTAGGTGTTGCAATGTGAGATTCATACAACAAGGGGAGTTGCCTCTGTTTTACTTGGGTACCTTGGAATATGATAGTGAATCAAAGAAATAGGAAGATAAATATAATGGTGGAAGAATGAAGATAGGTTAGTCTCGAGTTTTGCTAGGATGGTTCTTTGTTAACGAAGTTGCTAAGCCTTGATGTGGAGTGAACCATGCAGTTAGATCTTTACAGAGGAAAAAAAAAAGAAGGGGGATTACGTAAAGAAGTATGGAATGGAGAGTGAGAAATCTTTTTGTGAATCTTTGGGACCGTGTGGTCTCACAACGCACTCTATGCAAGTAATTAGGGAGGGAGCGTGTTGGCCTTGGATGAAGAAAAGGTTGGTGTGGATTTTGTGAAGGAGTTGATTGGAGAGTTTAAGTGAGAGAGAATGTTGATGCACCGTGAGTCTGTAAGTGAAAAATGAATGTTACTTATATATATATATATATATATATATATATATATATATATATATATATATATAACAAAAGTAGATATAAAAGAATAGAAAGTGAGAGAGAGTTGTTTTGGATATAGGAAATTTTTATGAAGAGCATGCAAGAGATATATCTATGTATGATGGTTATCGTGATTGAAATGATGGGTGATAGGAAGAGTTTTTTTGGTGCAGGAGAGAGCTACGTCCTGAGAAGTGATTTAAATGAGAGAATGAATATTGATAGCTTTTGAGGACCCAAATAAAATAAAAATATAGGTAGGAATGGGGAAAGAACTGTATTCTTAAAGCAATGAGCAATGTGGAGAGAATAAAGAAAAATAAAGTGAGAAATTGTGGAATGTGATGGAGGGATGGTTTAGGAGATGGAAATAGTTGATGTTAGGAAATTGATGTTAAAGAGTTTATATATTATATTAATATAGTGCATATTCTATAAAGAAAGTATGATAATATATTATATTAATATAATATATATATATATATATATATATATATATATATATATATATATATATATATATAATTTAGTATTACATATAAAAGGATAAAAGGTATATAAATTATATTAATATTATATAGGATTATATAGGAATACGTATGTTAATAAATTATATTAATATAATATAGTACAATATATTACATATGATATTAAATTTTATTAATATAATATAGTTTTATATATAATTAGTAGTTTCGTAAAATATAATATTATAATATTATAACATTATAATATAAATGTTGGTTTAATATAAATTAAAAATGTTTGTGCAATGGTTTAATAGAAATATTATAATAGAAGTATGGTTTAATATAACTATTATAATATAGTTGAAGGAAACTAGGTTTTATATTTGTATAGGGTTTAGGCATTGGAAATAAATTATAAAAGATTATGGTATTGATTAACTTAGATTAAATTAGGGAGTAGTTTTTTTTATAACTTGTGATTGGTGGGTAATGCATATTGTTGAGATTAGGTATATGTTGATTGAGGCAAAAAGTATATGATTACAAAGTGATGAAAGTACGATGCAAGTGGTAAACCAAGTTCCATCTGTGTAGAATCTCTTGGTGAGATTCTTAGTGTTTTAGAATGAAAGTAGGAGCTCAGTCTTGGAGGTCTTCCTGACACTCCAATGACCTTTCTTCCCACGTAGAGAAGATTGGACCATGTGGTGAGGAGTAGTAGGAGGTCTTAGTCTCGGAGGCTTCCAGTATGTTCTAAGGCGCGGAACAGACTAACCTCGTGAATGTGGCAGGATGGGGAATCCAAGTTTCATAAGTCACTACAGGTGCATGACTCGTCATAGCTCGACTCTCATTCTAAAGTCCAAATGAGTCAAGTCTAGTAATTAACATGCTAGGATATATGCCTTAATCTATTCTGATTTGAAATTAACTCTCGTATATGCTATGTCTGACATGATGTATGCTTTTTATATAATTAGCTCACCCTTGCTTGTTTGTGTTGTTTGTACATGTCTTTCTTTTGCAATGATCATCTACTTAGATGTGAGCATAAGAGAATGAGGTTTCACTAGGGCATGTCTTGGAAGGAAATGGAGATGCTGCTGCTTAGACTCTCTAGGACTTTCTCAGTTATTTATTAAAAATTTCATTTTTAACTATTAAAATTTATAATTTTAAGTGTTATAAATATATATTTTTTAGTGTAATATGAGTTGCGATATCTTATAAAGGGGCAGACAAAATTAATTTAATTGTATTAAATCGTTAAAAATTGTACTAGATAAAAAAATAATTCATCTAAATTGAACTAGTTTAGACAAAATTGAATTAAATTACATTTTGTTCTAATAAACTGATGTGAACTATTATTTTAAAATCTTGAAAAAAAAATCATCCTACTTTTTATATGTTCAAAATTTTTTCGCAAAAACAATTCAACTTTTTTAGATTCATTTATAATAAAAAGAATACGATTTTCTTACCTCCTCCACTATCTTTCCGAGTAAGATTCTTATTGTCCAAACACTAATTTGTTAAGTAGAAATTGATCCAATATGTAATTAATTAAATAGATAAGAAATATTTGTCTTTATTCAAGAATATATATATATATATATATATATATATATATATATATATATATATATATATATATATATATATATATATATAGACTCTTTTATAAACAACAAAATTAAAAGGTTGAGATGAGTCAACTTTAGGCAAAGTTTGAGATGGGATAGGTCAAGAAAAATGTTGAAACGGATTGGGACTAAAATTCAATTGAATTTGGCGAGACAGGCACAACTGCAACTCAGTCGAGTCAGACCTGGCCTAAAGTCGACCAAATTAGGTCAGGAAGGCCACAAACAAAACTTAATCATGTCGATCTTGACTGAAATTAGGCCGAGTTAGCACAATTTAGTTGGAACGGTCACGACTAAAACTCTGTAACCAAAAATTGGCCGAATTTGGTTGAATTAGCCATAACCAAAAGTCAGCAAAATTAATTTGGGATAATCATAGCCAAAACTTAGTGAAGTTGGTCCCTATCCAAATTGTCCAAATTTGATCGAGTCGATCCTGATTGAAATCAATGGAATTCGGTTGGAATAACTACAAATGATCGAGATGGTCTCGAACGAAAATCAATCGAATTCGATTTAGTTCCAAATGAAAATTTTTCAAATTCGATCAAGTCGGTACGATCAAAACTTGATCCAACCAATTTCAACCAAAATTCAACTAAATCATTTCTTATAAAAAATTTGTAAATTCGACAAACATGAGTAAAAATTGACTAAATTCAACCTAGTTAACCTTGACCAAACTTTGGTCTAGCCAATTATAATCAAACTAAACTAAATTTTAAATACTCTTAAATATAAATGTAAAATAAATTAATTTTAAATTAATAAATAATTAAAAGTTGAATTTTCTAAAACTAAACTATAAAATAAAATACAATACAATTATAAACTGTACAACTAATTAATAATTCCGTACACTTCAATTAATTTTATCGTGTTCTAATCTTACATAAACATTGTCGGAGGAAAAAAGGAAACAAATTATTTGTAGGAAAATATTGCTTTCATGTTGTGATGGGTGACTTTGTCCCATGCAAGTCAAAGTCGTCGGGACGCTAGACTGGTCGTTCTCGGAAAACCTCGACATCCAACATTTATTTTGCACAACGTACATGTGATCACAAGTCACTAGAATTAATAACCTCATCTTTTTTAAAATACTGAAAAAAATTACAATTATAAGACCAAAAAGAGTCAGGAGTTTTGACTCCAACATTAAAATTAATAAATTTTTTAGATAGAAGCTTTAAACTAAACGTAATAAATTTTCTAAATATCTTTAATGATACCAAAGTAACTAATTGACATGTAATTAAAAAAATGTTTAATTCAAAAGGTCTATCGATGGAGTGTAAATGGTAAATTTTGTTACTTTGTATTGTATTTGTGTTATTATAGGAATATCATAATATGCGATTAATCACTAAATTCACTATCAATTTAAGAGTTTATGAATCCAAATTAACAATTAAATTAGAGATTAAATCTTTGACATCTTGAAAATGACTTATAAGTGGGTGGTAAACATATTTTATATACACTTTTAGCTTAGAATTTTTTTTACAAATACTTTTTTTACTTCAATGTTTGCCTTTAGATTAATATTGATACATAAGTTTTAAAAGAGGATTTAGTCATAAATATTCTTAATTATGTATACTTAGCGATTTTGATTAAGTTTCTTAATCTTGGTAGACAAAGACAAAATTTTGAACAAGAAACTCTTGAAAAATAGAGAATGTATTTGATGAACCTATCCTTCCAACGAATCTTTGTAATATTTGTTTTAAAGGTCAATCTACTAAAAAATGACCTATTAATGAATGTTTCATAATTGCAAATGAGATAATTAATTATTAATTCGTCTAGTGAATATGCATTTGTCGAGTAAACATATTCTATAGAGAAATAATTACTCAACGACTGTTATGTTTAGAAAATTTGGATATGCTGAGTGAAATTCTATAAGTTAATTTTTTTTATTTGAATTTTAATTATAGGTTAATATTTGATTTTTCTATTGTTATAAATGATCAAATTTAAATCTTCCACATAAAATAATAGAATTGTATTATTTCTCACATAAAACCATTCCATGTGAGAAAAAATAAAATAAGAAACAAAAATCGAAATGAAACAAGTATACTCTCTAACTTGTCAACCAATAAAAGTATACTATCTAACCTCGAAAAGTTGAAAAGTGGTCCAATTTTTTATTTTTTGATATATTTTTAAATAATGGACAAAATAGACGTTTTCTATACAATTTTTAATGTTAATTTGTTTTGCAGTAAAAATTAAGAAATGGAAAATGAGATTGCACCGTATGAATTAAATGCCCAGTAAGCTTTTAAATTGATAGGTAGTATTTTTTTTTTCCACCTTTACTTTTTGTGTGGTGTGTAAGCAGGACATGCACCTTCCTGACTTATGATTATTGGATTTTTTTAGAGTTCTAATATTAGTATTTTAATTAAAGGTTTTGAAATTGAATTTTAATTAAAAAATTGAGAAAAATTAGTTAGTAATTCATGGATTACATATATATAAGTTGTAATACTTTCAGTTCACAGTTGAATTGTAATCCAACCAGATAATAAAATACAAAAAAAAATAAATTAGTAAAATGTGGTTTTTTGTCTTTTAAAAAACAAATTTTATTGTAATGAAAAGCTAAAAAGGACAATGATATTTTAACACTATTTTTGGATACTATTTTGACACTGTACACGTGTCAAGATGTGATTGGACGATTTCAAATTAAAAAAGTTGAGACAGAGATATATTTGGAAGAGAAAAATCAAAGTTTATTTGTTAATTTGAAATCGTCCAACCACATTTTGACACGCAGTGTCATAAAAAAATTGTGTTAAACGACAGCTAAAAATGTGTTTGGGGGAATAATGGTTGAAATAGTAGTTGATGTTATAGCATTTAGTGTGAAATAAGCATGAGAGAGAGCATAGGAGGTTTGTATTAGCAATGAGAAGTGAAGAGGTTTTGTCCTTCTCCTTTCTTTTTCTCTGCCTGCCAATATGCTTCCAGATATGTTTGGGTGGAGATACTCTGAAGGCTAACCAGAACATAACTCAGGACTCCAATGGAAACCTTGTTTCATCAAACGCCACATTTGAGCTGGGCTTCTTTTCTCCTGCTGAAAAAAGTGGAGGGAAATACCTGGGCATTTGGTATCACGGCTTGGAACCACAAACAGTGGTGTGGGTTGCCAACAGAGATCTTCCTGTTCCCGATTCCACTGGAGTTTTTCGAATTGCGGAGGATGGAAATCTGGTGGTAGAATATGCATTCAGAAGCCTCTGGTCTTCTGAACTTGCAGCATCCTCGTCCTCTAACAGAACACTGCAGCTCCTAGATTCTGGGAACCTAGTACTAAAAAAGGATGACTCTGAAGCGACATACCTGTGGGAAAGCTTCAAGAACCCAACAGACACGTTTCTTCCCGGCATGAAAATGGATGCGACTTTGTCGTTGACTTGTTGGAGAGACTCCGCGAACCCAGCACCTGGGAACTTCACCTTCAAGCTGACTCAAAAGGCTGAGACACGGAGCTTCGTTGTGCAATATCAATCACAAATCCACTGGGCACTTGATGAACTTGACACAGAAGCGTCTTCCCAGGTCGTATTTAATTTGTTGAACAACGACATCTGGAGTACTAAAACGTACAATTATTCTAACAAAACACTCTTCGTATCACAACCTTACATGTACTATAAATCAAGGCTTTTGATGAATTCTAGAGGGGAGATAGTGTTTTTCGAGTGGGATGAGGAAGACTCAAATTGGACTACGATATGGTCTGGGCCAGAGAACAAGTGTGACATACCTGATTATTGCGGGAGCTTCGGCCTATGTAGCAGAGATAACCTCATTCCGTGCAAATGTTTGCCAGGATTCAGTTCTATTCAAGGTTTTCCTTCTGATCGAGAATCGGAGTCCCAAGGATGTCAGAGAAAATCAACGACGTGTACCAGTACCAACGAAGACGTGATGTTCCTGAACTTAACCAACATAAAAGTGGCCGACCCAGACCAAGAAATTCCTACTAAAACAGAAGGAGAATGTCAATCCATGTGCATCAAAATGTGTCCCCAATCACAGTGTCAAGCATATTCATTTAATAGTTCCACGTATGGTGATCGTGGTTCATACTCGTGCAATATCTGGACGCGGCCTTTACCTTCTCTTGTCGAGAACTACCTGCGCGGTCGTGATCTTTCTATCTTGGTTAAGACATCAGATATAGGTAATTTATATATATTCTTAATACAATTAGTTGAAACTTCTAGATGATATTCATAGGTCAGTTAGAAGGATGGATTGAACGGTAAACTGATGAAACATGATTTAAGGCTGAATTAATGTATTGTTGTGTAGCACCAACTGCTAAATCGTGTGAACCTTGCGGCACATATGCCATTCCTTATCCCCTAAGCACTGGGTCAAACTGCGGAGACCCCATGTACAACTACTTCAATTGCAACAAACCCACTGGCAAAGTTACTTTTATGATTCCCGGACGAATATCATATTCATACCCACTAACTTGGATCGATGAAGATTCCAGAATGTTTTCCATTCAAACAGACGATTTCTATTACTTCAATTACAGTTTCAGCAGTCAGAATAGCACTGATTTTCCGTTTAAGGTAGCTGAGTACATTGAAGATGCCGTAATAAAAATCAATTGGCTACCAGCGCCAGAACCCCCCTGTAGTCAGCTTACAGACTGCATTAGTTGGCCAAATTCAACATGCAGAGCAACAGGGGAAGGTGGAAGTAGGTGCCTTTGTGATTCAAACTATAATTGGAATAACACATTAATGAGCTGCACCCAAGGTTAGGATTTTGTTTTAATCCTATCCACTTTTCTATTTTTCTCCTTTAATACCCAAAAAATATTGCCAGATTAAAATGATTATAATGGTATTTTGGTAGTACAGTTATAATGGTGTTTGCCCTCATACTTTCTGCATTTTTTTTCCATTCTGCGACAGAAGAGCAATCAGGAAATCACTCAACTCGACTAGAATTGATTCTTTTGGCAACTCTTGGTTCCCTGGCTGCTGTGACATGCATAATAGCATTTGGCATCGTGTGGAGAAAGAAAAAATCCCTTAAACATGGTAATAATTTGAAGTTTTGCATGTTGAATTAAAAATCTTTTATCTTCATACAGATAATGAAATGCTATGTATCTGTTGGTACGGAGTTCAGATCGAGCAAGCACCCGAATTCAGGAGAGCTTGTATGAGAGTGAAAGACATGTGAAAGGTTTGATTGGCTTAGGAAGTTTAGAAGAAAAAGACATCGAAGGCATTGAAGTTCCCTTTTACACTTTTGCAAGCATTCTTGCAGCTACAGATAATTTTTCGGATTCTAACAAGCTCGGAAGAGGAGGTTATGGACCTGTTTATAAGGTGATTTGTTCAGTTCATCAAAATTTATTACCTATCTTGCATTGAATCCATGCAAAATGTTCTCATGATATAATGTATGGAAACCTTTTTATCCAGGGAACGTTTCCTGGAGGTCAAGAAATAGCTGTAAAGAGACTTTCAAGTGTTTCCACTCAAGGCCTGCAAGAATTCAAAAATGAGGTTATTTTGATTGCCAAACTTCAACATCGGAACCTTGTTAGACTGAGGGGCTACTGCATTAAAGGGGATGAAAAAATCTTACTTTATGAATACATGCCAAATAAGAGCTTGGATTCATTTATATTTGGTGAGACTCCATACTCCATCACACAACCTTCTTGAGTACTCTTTAAGTATTACAACCATAACTTGGCTAACCTTGTTCTTGGTTTAAAATGTGAAATGCATACGTTGAAAGACCGTAGTCGAACTATACTGTTGGATTGGCCAATGCGGTTTGAGATAATAGTAGGCATTGCACGAGGCATGTTATACCTTCATCAAGACTCTAGATTGAGAGTGATTCATAGAGACATGAAAACCAGCAACGTTCTCTTAGACGAGGAAATGACTCCAAAGATATCTGATTTTGGTCTTGCCAAAATATTTGGAGGAAAAGAAACAGAAGCAAGTACAGGGAGAGTGATGGGAACCTAGTAAGTTCACCATGTACTCTGACATTGTTATTTTTCTGAATATGATGTTGCATAAAAACTTTGATTGTTTTTTTCGTGAAGTGGATACATGGCTCCAGAGTATGCTTTGGATGGACTTTTTTCAGTGAAATCTGATGTTTTCAGCTTTGGGGTGGTCCTACTGGAGATTCTTAGTGGAAAAAGGAACACAGGATTCTATGAGTCTAATCAAATTTCTAGCCTTTTGGGTTATGTATGTTTATTGTATTGCTGTCTGTGTTGTTTTTGTGACTTATATTGACTTCTGAATCATTTTCTTCACATTATACTTATCAGGCATGGAACTTATGGTCAGAGAACAAGATACTGGATTTAATGGATTCTAGTCTTGGTGAATCATACAACGAAAATCAATTTTTCAAATGTGCAGTTATTGGATTATTATGTATACAAGATGAACCAAGTAATCGACCCAGTATGTCAAATGTTTTGTACATGCTTGACGTAGAGACAACAACCATGCCAATTCCCACCCATCCAACATTTTTTATGAACAAGCGTTATTCAAGTTCAGCTTCTTCTTCTAGTAAACCAGAAACAATTCTGCAATTTGATAGCAGTTACGAACAAGGTCGATAGTACGCGATGAAACCTTCCATGAAATCTATATCTTGTTATTTAGTTGTATTTTATAACAAGTTAGTGTTAATGTTGTTTTTAAGTATTACTTTTACTATTCTCTTTTTTTTTTGGGACAGTAAATCCCTATATAAATAGATAGCTTATGTTTTACTTTTTATCTGTTAGTGTAAATCTATATAAATTATTTTTGAGTTTTTTAATGATTTGAGATAATCCAATGAGTAAAACTTTTTAATATCTCCCTACATTTGATAATAATTAATTTTGTTATATGAAAGATTTAAAAGTTAATAACTTTTTTCATCAGCCATAGTTTATTGTTGATTTCATAATCTCATGTGAACACATTTTTTACATACGGCAAAATTTGTTTAAAATTATTTTCAAAACAATAATTTTATCACAAAATGAGTTTTGAATATATATTTTTTTATTTTCAATTTTCAAAATATCTCTTAATATTTTATCAATTATTTCAAAACATAATTTATTCATCATTGATGTTTCATAATAGTTGGTGTTTTGTCCAATATGATCAATTTTGTTTCAATCAAAAGTTTATAAGAAAGACTTCGTTGACTTATGTTGCAACTTGATCCCAAATTTATTAAAAGTAATATGTTTTTTTTTCTTCTAAAATATAACAAAGAAGCAATTTCACTTATATTAAAAACAATCATTCCCTAGATTTAATAGTAGCTAATAATGTTCTCACGTAGATGTTTTTGCCTCTCATAGTTTAAACTAAGATAATATGTAGGCAACATATTTATAGCATTATTATTAGTCTCTTACTTAGATGGATCAAGATTATCTAGACCCATATATTCTACTATTTGATTAACATTAAATTACATAATTATGTTAATACTATATTGTTTACGTGAATAAACAGAAATTCTGTAGGTCATATTCGACATGTTTGGGTGCCGAATGGTATACTTTCTAAGTACAAGAAATTTCGAGTTGTGTACTCTCTATTGTGACCACACAAAAAAGTATACGGTCTAACTTGGAAAAGTTGAAGAGTCTAATTTGGCCCAGTTTATATTTCAGTGAAAGTTTCATGGAATTGGGTTACGCCCACAACTTAGTAAAACTTTTCATTTTATACTTTAAAATTAAGAAATAGAAAATGTAATTGCACACTGTAAATTAAAGGCCCTCTAAAGCTCAACAATTTAAGTTGGTATGTAACAATTTTTTCACATTTCGTTTTTGTCTGTGCACTACCTGACTTATGATTACTAGCTTTTTTTTTAAAAGGTTCTAATATTAATGCTTTTAAAATAGAATTGTAATTAAATCAAAGAAAAAGTTAATTGGTAATTCATTAATTATATATTGTTGAGGGCATTTGAGAAGTAGAAAAAGATTATTTAAAATATCGAAAGTTTCCCGTGAGATAAAAGACTAGTGGAATAAGTCTCATTCAATCAATCGAAGGAAAAACTTTATATTGTTCAATTTATTGTTTGTTTAAACATATTTATTTGATTAGATATATGTTTATATAAATTGAAGTTGAATAATTTATATTTTAAAACTCTTATGAGCTTGAATCACAATGTTGATACAAAACATAGTTTAGTTGATCAACAATTTGTTTACTTGTAGCATAAGTGTTTGAGACAATTTTTTTAAAAAAGAAAAAAGATACAAAGATTAAAAAAGAATGAAAGGGAACATGCAAGACTTTTGAAGGTTTCACTATAAGATTAACATCTAACATAGTTGAAGTTTAAAAGGGATAGTCCCAAAAAAAAGGTGAAATTAGTAGAAACTATATAATATTGTAGTTGAGGATAAAATTAACGATAGCCCTTTTAAATGCATGATTAACCAAGGAAAATACATTTTAGTGATTTGACAGAAAGTTTATCTTTACCTAGAGTAAGGTCATAGGCAAAAGTATGTGTAACCAAAGACATGAAGAGGAATGCAGTAAAGATTTTGTGTTGGATATAAGAAAGAGTGAGGAACCTGATTATTAAGGACAGAGGAAGGTATTCGGTTGATCAGATAACATGTTGTTAGAATGACGCCTCCCCAAAAGCGAAAATGAATATTGTGTGAAGAAGAAGAGTACGAGTAGGGGTGGGCAAATAGAATTGAATTGCACTGTACTACTAAAATTTGTACTGAACTAAAAACTAATATGTCTAAACTGAAATGTAAAACATTTCAGACAAACTGAATTGAACTGTTTTTTGTTTTATCAAACTGTAGTATTAAATTGTACTAAACTACAATATAAACTGAACTGAACTACTAACTATACTAATTTTAAACTGGATTGTACTAATTTTAAACTGAATTGTACTAACTTTTAAACTAAATAGTATAACAATACATGTTCTTTTTAATTGAAATTTATTTTAATATTTATTTTATTTTATTCACAAGTGTTTTACAAATTAATTTTTTAATTATTTGATATCATAATTTTCTATTTTATTTATATTTCTTTTATTATTATATGTGTATGAAAATTGTTTTATTTTTAATTTATTTATTTATTTTATTTTAATAAAAAATATAAAAATATAGTAACACAATATATATATATATATATATATATATATTAACTTTTAGTTTTCAGAAAATAATGTCTACAAAGTTTTTTTTGTCAACCCACGGTGTGAACATTAAGAAAATATTATATTTGAATTCCAAAAGGTGACAAGGTTTTCTCCATACACATGCTTCAGGATTTAGTTAATTTAAAGAAACAATTGATTTCTTGAAACAATTATGGGATAAGATCTTAAATTACCACTTATTTTATATATATATACACGTTATATGTAACTTAAAAACTATAAAAATATAAACTACGTTCTTTATTTATATACATTATATATTTATTGAAAAAAAAATTATAATAAAAAAATTGTCTTAAAAAATTAATTATTAATTTTTTATGTGAATAATTTCTTTTATTAATATTTTATTATTAAATAATCTTTTTTTGACAAAACGAAATAATTATACGAAAACTAGAGAAGATGAAAGAGTAAAAATAGTTCTCACAGTTAACTGAATTGAAACTGTTATAAGTTCAGTTTTTAAAAACTGAACCATAAAGTAGTTAACTGAACTTTTAGTAAAAGTGAATCAGTTTTTTTAGTATAATATAGTACAGTTAACTACAATATAGTACAAATTAGTTATTTTTGCCCAACCCTAAGTATGAGTAGTTTCAACCAAGTGTTGGTTCTTTCTTTCAGCAACATCATTCTGTTGGGGTGTGTAAGAGCAAAATGCTTGATGAAGGATTCATTTGAAATTAGAAAGGACTAAAATTGGGAAGACATATATTCATGATAATTGTCAGTGCATAAAATTTTAATAAAAATGTCAAATTGATTTTGAATTTCAGTCAAGTAACCTTGGAATATAAAAAACATCAGAACGATTTTCATTAAGAATAACCAAGTACGTCAAGAGAAATTGTCAATGAAAATAATGAAGTAAGAAAAACCCAAAGTAGAACAAACACGACTAGGACCCTAAATATCATAGTGAACTAAGGCAAAAGGTAATAAAACACTTTTATTGACTCGAGTACCATATGTATAACGATTGTGTTTTCCTAACAGGAAAGACTCGAATTGAAAAGACGAACTCTAAGACAGATTGGAAAGCATGAGATGCATTTTGATGACGACCTAAGCATGGATGCTCAAGAGCTTGAGACACAGTGGAGATACAAGCAATCCATTGTGATAGATAGTATAATCCTTGAGACTCAAGTCTTGCTCCAATTGTCTGTCCGGTACGCCGATCTTGAACATGAACGTAATTATTAGCAAAAATGACAGAGTAAATTTTGGTGTGAGTGCGCTTGCTTATGGAGATTAAATTAAAAGGATAGTCGAGAATATAAAGCACATAAACTAGGGTAAGAGTAGAAGAAGGTTGTGTTTGACCAATGCATGAACTTTTATTTGAGAGCCATTGGCCATTCTAACAGAGGGTAAGTAATCCAAATAATTCAATCGACAGAAAATGAACTTGTTACCAGACATATGATTGGAGGAACAAATTCAAGAATCCAAGGTCCATGGGAGGAGGACTGAGAAATACAGGCTACAAGATTACTTGACTAAGCAACGACAAAGACAGGTTGTGTAGGTTACATGGATGCCTTTTATTAGAGGAAGTCATTATAGTCATTAATAGGAATGTAAATCTTATCCGATTGCTTTAGAGAATTGACCCGAGTATTATTAGCAATCATATGTTGTTGTCGTGTCTTTGTATGACATTGTACCTTAGTATGGCCATACTATTGACAAAAATTGCAATAAGGGTGTTGACCACGATTCCCACCTCATCCACCTTAGTAGGAAAGATTGGGAGAAAAAAGCAAGGAAATTAATGTTTGGTACATGTGATTAACCAAATCTGTGAGGAACAAAAAGGCAAAGTAATTGTTCATTAACAATGTCATAAGAGGAACAAATGTACCAGATAAGATTTGAGTGCGGACAAATTCAAACTCAAGAGGAAGTCCAGCAAGTGCACAGACCATAAAAAACTTGTCACATTGTTCAACATATTTTTCTGCATCATTAATTAAAGGCATAAATGGATCAAAATAAGCAATTAAGTGGTCGAGCTTACCAAGATATGTTGGTATATCATGATTCTCCAACTTCACAATGATGAGATTGGAAATAACATTATAAATGCAATGAACATTGTTGGAATATACTTTCTTGACTTTGATTCACACATCATAACAAGTACTAAAAACATGGAATTGGGGCTGCAATTTGGCATCAATAGCGAACCAAAGAATTCTACACAATGAGGCATCAATTTGCATCCATTAGACTAGATCATGGTGGGAAATGTCTTTGGCTTGTTTAGTCAAGTGGTCGGCACGACCTTGACCATAAAACAATAGCTAGACAACAATAGCCCAATATCTATAGTTGGTTGTTAATGGATTGGCAAGCGTACCAAATCGTATCAAGTAATAATAAATGGTAAGTCTAAGTATCGTTTTCCCAAGAGACTCGAAAGGCCTTATTGTTCGTGTGAATTAAGATCGTAAGACTTGAAATTAAAAATTAATTAATTGGGTATGAGAACAAAATATAAACATGCAAAAGAGATTGATTCAATTAACGAGAAGAAAACAATGGATGAATGGAGTTGTTGGGGGTTTACAATTTCATCTTATCTNCTCTCTCTTATTTACTCCTCTTGATTTATTTGCTTGATTAACTAATTGTTATGCAACTTTCTTGGCCTACCCTTAACCCGATCCCTCGGTGAAAAGAGCCCATTACTAATTACTGACTTGCTATCCCTAGCCTCCCCTAGCAATTAATAATGCATTATAGAGCAGAAGTGAAAAACAATTGATCGTCCTACCCCTATCCCTAGGTGTTATTGCTTAATCAAGGAATTNCTCACCAGTTCATGACANTACTGTACGTNCCCGTATCAATAAAGACAAACAACANTTATCGAATGAGTTAAACGATAAAAGCATTAAGCACAGATGAGAACCCAACAATTAANAATCAAAGCATATGGAAACCATATAAATAAACAAGAGTTTCAATAAAAGAGAGTATCAAAAGATTACATTGTTTCCCCCAACAACAATAGGGTTTAGTTCACCATTGTCATCGTGAACCTAGATGAAAAATGGATGAAGAATAGAAAAGCAAACCCTAGATAAGAAGAAATGGAGCCTAAGCATCCAAGAGATCCTCTC
This sequence comes from Vigna radiata var. radiata, assembly GCF_000741045.1. NCBI lineage: Eukaryota > Viridiplantae > Streptophyta > Magnoliopsida > Fabales > Fabaceae > Vigna > Vigna radiata. Next base: position 35,328,796 of record NC_028355.1, on the reverse strand, counting down.
CAGAGAGTGAAATTAGGTCTGGCTGCCCCCTTCTGTCAAAAGAATACATCTAAACTCGCAATAGTGCTATTTATAAGTGAGGAGCGCAACATAAAACAGGCCCAAGCCCAGTAGACAACCGCCCGACGTCACACTTGTTCCGCCCGACGGTTTCCCTCAAGCCGCGCTACCGCCCGGCGGTAGGGGTCTACCGCCTGGCGGTTTGCCTCTAATCGCAAATCCACCCAGCGCCCACGCCAGGTGCCTACTCCTCGCACTGGACCACCCGATGGTGTAATTTGCTGCCGGGCGGTACGTCGACTCTTCATTTCTTCATTTTTCTTCCCTTTTCCTGAGTCTACGACCTTCATCTTTTACTTCATTCTTCACTTTCTCAAAAATGCTACAAAACAATGCAAAACAAGCATAATATCGCTAAAAATAGCTTTTGACTCTCTACAGACTCATTTATTGAGTTTTGCTTGATTNTAAGCTCATTCTAAGCAGTAAAAGGAGTAATTTGGTCTAAAATGACATATAAAAATAACTGTTTTTCAACCTTCACACATTGGAAACACGAAATTAGCACTGTAAATACTAAATTAAGCACAAAACAGAATGAAAAGAACACCAAAACAGAGATCTGAAAGGCACATGACAGGAATTAAAAATAAAAAACAGAATTGAATTAAGAGATGAAGAAAATGACTTAGTTATGGGAGCGTGGACAACCACAGTTCTGGATACCACTTGATGGAAGCTGGCCAAGGTCTGGAATCAAGGTGAAGTAACTCCAAACAGCAAGCAAGCGTCAGACAGAGTGTTGAGCGGACAATGATGTTGATGCAGTGGATATGGATGAATGCAGTGGTGTTTCTGTTTAGTGAAATGGAAGGAGTGTGTGTGTTATCCCCTCAGCTCAGAAGGCCTTCCCACTATGGAAGGAAGCTAGAGGAAAGGGTAGAGAAAGTGAAGAGAATTGGTGACTCAAGAGCAAAGGAAGCTGGAAATTCATTTCTGCAGCATAACACTCAAGCTCTAAAGTGATTTCATACAAAGGGGAGGCCCTCTTATTTATAGGTGAAGATGGGCCTCTTTTCTGAAATCAAATCCCTCCTAATTTCAAATGGAATGCCTAGAAGAAGCGCCAAATCTCTCCAGCAAGTCCCATGTCGTGCTCCAGGTCAGCTACTCACGTGGGGAAGCATGCTTTCATCCAACGTTGGGCCATTTTGGGGTTTTGGCTGGGCGCATATGGCTTTGGTATTTCCGTGAACAATTCCCATTCCTCTTGGGCTCCACCACCTCCTTTTATTGGTCCTACTTCTTGGATGGCTCAATCAAAGTCTCCAAGCTTTATTTAGNCCCTACAAAACAAAGTAAACATGTTTTAGTTAATCCTTCTAAGACTTAGAGAAAGAAAGTCAAGAAAGTTTTAGAAAGTCCTTCTTTAACTTCCCTTTCTTAGTCTTAGCTTGAGTTGCTACTTCTTTGAATGGAATGCCCTAAATGGGTTTCCATCAGTAGGCCAAGTTGGAGCGCAGTCAATTGAGTTGGAGCATAATCGGTCTAGTTGGAGCACAATAGTTAGAGCGGTGAATGAAATGTGGTGGTCGTCAGAGGAAGTCGATATCGATTGCGGTGGTCATGAGAGGAAATTGATGATCAATGATAGAGAAAAGAGACACGCAGTGGGCACAAGTACTATAAAAAAAAAAGGAGAAGAGAGAAACCAGATCTCTGAACCTAGACATTGATACCATATAAAATTGTATATGTTCTAAATGAATTATGTGTCTAATGCAAACTACAAAACATGTATTTATAGCATAATATATTATCAATTATAATAAATACACCTAATAATTAGGAATCAATTATCCTAATTTTCCATATTATTTAACGTGTAGTTTATTAGAAATTTGTAACAACTTATAATACTTCTTTATGTTTATGCATGCAAATTATGATAAAGAAAAACAAATTAAGTTAATGTTATTGAAATTATATTATGTTTGAACCCATTATGGACTTGTCATTGTAAAATCATATTAAGGAGAAAGGAATAATATAGTAGTACATGGAAGGGAACATGTCCATTGAATGATGTCCAACTGCCATGACTTTGGTTATTTTTTTATCTTTAATTATGGATAATGTTGAAACCAATCTATATAAGGTCCTTTAATGCTCATTATGTTTATGTATTAAATCACATAACATTTTGAAATTATATAAGTTAAGTGGAAGAATGTTAGAATTAATTAATGAAATAGTTTTATACGTGACTCATTTGAAATATTATGATGGCCTAAATGTGATTTAATAAAATATAAGGACGTTAATTACTATGAGAAGTTATAATAAAATTAAAATAAAGATAAAATAAAATCAACTTAACGAACATTAGTTTATAAAAAGGATCAAGGTTTTGTCTAGCTATAAAGTTCTTTCGCAGTAAGTCATTAATAAAGTGTAAGATGAGAAAAGACAGACAAAGAGATAGATTGAGAGAAGGGGTTTAGAGAATAGAGATATTGAAAAACACATTCTTATTGGATCTCTGAATGATCAATGTTAATATCTTATTATGATTTATGTATGTTAATGTGTGAGAATAATGACTTTTAAGATCCTAGAGTAGTTTTTTTTAAAGAATTAAGAATGTATGAAAACTACAAATTAACTTACAAAGGACACCATAACACATACATGTAACTTATTAGAAGGCATGTAACTCGTTAGAAACTGATTATTTACCCTTGTTTAAACAATTAAAACAGGTTATTTACCCCTTGTTAAAATGTCGATTGAGGGAAAAAGAAAATCATAAGGCAACTATTGATTCAAACTAAGAAGCAAATCGAGGATGAGGTTAAAGCAAAACCACTTTGAAAAATTTAGTGGATATGAATTGCTAAAGCTAAGGGTACTTTTAAGGCAGTGTGATAGGTTTAACTGTTGGGTATAAACAAAGTCCCACATCAGAAAAAATAAGGACATGAGTTTATATACACATAAGATACCTCCATTGATAAGAGGCCTTTTGGAGTGGTACCAAAAGCAAATCCGTGAAAGCTTTGCCCAAAGCGGACAATATCTTATCAATGTGGAGACTTATGTGTATGTGTGAGTGTTGAACCTCTCCCTACAAATGGTATCAGAGCCCATGGTTCAGGTCTGGTGACCGGGCTCAGACGAGTACGTCCCTCCATGATCGGGTGAAGCCCTGGAAGGTGGGCTAGTGGCCGATAGCCTGGAAGTGAATCATGAGAGGTGGAAGAGCAAGATATGCTTAGTGTTTGACCATGAATTGTGAGAGAGAGGTGTTGACCATGGTGTACTCGAGGATAAGAAAGAAGACTTCCGCTGTAGGGGATGTGGTCCTTTGTTTGAGGGAAGGATGTTGGGTATAAACAAAGTCCCACATCAGAAAAACAAGAGATGAACATGTGTTTATATACAATAAGATACCTCCATTGATAAGAGACCTTTTGAAGTGGTACCAAAAGCAAATATGTGAGGACTTTATCCAAAGCAGATAATATCTTATCAGTTTGGATCATTGTTTTAATTGATTTATGTTACAAATTCCTTTTAATTTTTTTTGTAATTTAGTTGGTAATTTATTTTTGTAATTTACTTTAGTGCTCTTATTATTTTATTGCAACTTTTCCTACCATCCACTTTGGGATTTTACCATATTTTCTTTATGCTTTATCCATTTTCATTATATTTCCACTTCCATCATTATCGAGAAATCAAAAGAAAGAAAAATATAAACTTGTTATCTTCTTATTAAAACCTAAGTAAGAAAGAGATGAAATTTGTTAAGTATTTGATGAAATAATCCATAAAATTAACCACCTTTCATTGAACTAATTTTTTTCATTAGATTTAAAAATGAGTGTATGATGACTTTGTGACAAGAAAATCACATTAAATATTTTATTGTGAATAAAAGTAGAAAATAAATAAATATATATATATATATATAATGTTTTTAAGTCACAAAATCCAATCAGATAATGATTTTATATACACAAGTTACACTATTAAAAATGTGTTTTTTTGACTTTAAAATCAGTTTTTATAATAATGAAAAGCTAATGAATCTATTTGAAGAGTAACACTAGGCAGAGTAAAGAAGCGACTAGGAGAGTAACGACGAATGGCGTAGACTTTGAAGTTAACCTCTCTTCCATTATTTATCATTGTTTATAAGTGAACTGAAATGAATAAGACAAGAGAAAAATATACAAAAGAAAAAATATCCACTATGTGAAATCAAAGTAAATATTAAAGTATTAATTAAAAGAAGAAGAAAAACACATAACTCAACATAAATAACAATAAGTATATAACTAGTCTATTTACTTTTAGATCAGCACCATTTTTAACTCCATCCTCTTCTTTCCTTGCTTTTTATTCCTTTCAATTTATTTAGGGATAGAAAACAAAATTCAAAAATTAATTTTAAATTTACATTTTTGTTTTACAAATCGTTTTAATTTTCTTTTCAACTAAATAAATAATGTGCTATGGCTTTTTTCTCTATATCTATTATCTCATTCCGTTAATATCTTTTTTCTTTTTTTCATCTGTCTAACTATTTCGTTATAATAGTTCTTCTCTACTTAAATATAAGAAAATCTTATTGGAAGAAATTTTATATAAGCAAATTACAACTATTTCAAACTCATTTAATATTAAAATTAGTTAAACATTTAAAATTAAATTAAATTTTAAATCCATTTGAGTATTTTTAATTGAGTTTTATTAAATTTTTATATTTATTAATTACTTAAAAGTTTTTTTATTTTTTGTGTTATTTTTTTTTTTCTTAATTATGGGACGTGGTTGTTATTTTATCCTATAATTTAATTTACATATTAGGGCTTCTGAAAGTTTGGACAAATCCATTACAAAATTCACTAAATAAATATTAAGTTGAATTGGGTTATTGCAATTTTTATGCTAAACTTAATCCAATTCAAGTTATTCTTAAGCTCCGATTGGATTGAGTCAAATTTTAAAAAACTTTTTTTGTTAAAAATTGTAATTTTAAATTATCAACCTAATTAAAAATATAAGTCAATATTCACAAAAATTTTATCAATGTTTTAAAGCAAGTCAATTAGTTAAATAGTGATAAGATTTTCAAAACTAATTTAAGATATGAAAGAAAACAATATATCAGAAAATTTTCATGATACAAGTATAAAAGAAAGTATTGATTTAGGTGTGTACTAAATCTATCATCTAATCCATACAAAAATTAGATGTAATTGATTTATTTTAAATATACAAACTAATAAAATAATAATACATTTTATAAAAAAAAATTACTAAAAAAATTGTTAAAATATCATAATTCAAATTAGTTTGTTAAAATTGAATGACTTTAGCTGAATAATATATGAAAACAAATCCAATTTAAATGGGTTAAATTGGGTCATTGGATAACCCAACCCAATGAACATTCATAATACTTTTCACATGTTAAGAAATGTAAGAGATAGTGCATTAATAGTTATAAGTGATTCCTGAAAGTCATCTATAAATATGATAACTTCATCATTCAACTTATTTTCAACCAAAACATTAAGAAACTCTTGTTATATTAAGTTAACATTAATATTATCTTTAATTTTATATTAAACACAATATTTTCTTTTAATACATAGACATATAAGTAAGCAAAATCAAAAGATAAAAGTAAGATAAATCATCCAATTGACGAAAAAATTATACACTAACAACTTAATAAAAAATATAAAAGTTTTGATTAGTCAATAGTTTAAAAATATTAATAAAATTTCAATTGAAAATAACTAATTTTTACCAGGGTGTCGATACTCAATTAAACACATTTAAATTTACATATCATTTCTAATAAATGGGATTAAATATAAGTTATATATATAATTTGATAAAAACAAAAATATTAAATAAACTTATTAAGATGCTAAATGAGTGTAAAATGAAAAGGAAAATGATTTATATTAAAATTGACTAGTAATAGTTACTGTAACTACAGATGTGTCTTCTCTCCTCTTACGTAAGATTTTTCTTTGACTAGTGATGATTGCTTTAGAATATCTTTGTAGGGCATGCCGAGTGAGACTTAAACATGACTTGTAAATTGTAGCTCGTTGAAAGATCAACAAATTCTTTTTTTATTTTTTATTTTTCTGAGAAAGAAGGATGAACAAATAAGCAAATTAACGAGAGGTTGAAATTAATAGTAGTTGATTTTATAGCATTTGGTGTCAAAATTTTGGGAAGAAGGATCAGATAGATCGTAGAAGGCTTGTTATAGCAATGAGAAGTGAAGGGGTTGTGTTGTTGTTCTCCCTTCTTCTTCTCTGGCTGCCGATATTCTTCGAAATATGTTTGGGTGGAGATACTCTGAAGGCTAACCAGAACATAACTCAGGACTCCAATGGAAACCTTGTTTCATCAAACGCCACATTTGAGCTGGGCTTCTTTTCTCCTGCTGAAAAAAGTGGAGGGAAATACCTGGGTATTTGGTATCACGACTTGGAACCACAAACAGTGGTGTGGGTTGCCAACAGAGAACATCCTGTTCCAGATTCCGATGGAGTTTTTCGAATTGCGGAGGATGGAAATCTGGTGGTAGAATATGCATTCAGAAGCCTCTGGTCTTCTGAACTTGCAACATCCTCGTCCTCTAACAGAACACTGCAGCTCCTAGATTCTGGGAACCTAGTACTAAAAAAGGATGACTCTGAAGCGACATACCTGTGGGAAAGCTTCCAGAACCCAACAGACACGTTTCTTCCCGGCATGAAAATGGATGCGACTTTGTCGTTGACTTGTTGGAGAGACTCCTCTAACCCAGCACCTGGGAACTTCACCTTCAAGCTGACTCAAAAGGCTGAGACACGGAGCTTCGTTGTGCAATATCAATCACAAATCCACTGGGCACTTGATGAACTTGACACAGAAGCGTCTTCCCAGGTCGTATTTAATTTGTTGAACAACGACATCTGGAGTACTAAAACGTACAATTATTCTAACAAAACACTCTTCGTATCACAACCTTACATGTACTATAAATCAAGGCTTTTGATGAATTCTAGAGGGGAGATAGTGTTTTTCGAGTGGGATGAGGAAGACTCAAATTGGACTACGATATGGTCTGGGCCAGAGAACAAGTGTGACATACCTGATTATTGCGGGAGCTTCGGCCTATGTAGCAGAGATAACCTCATTCCGTGCAAATGTTTGCCAGGATTCAGTTCTATTCAAGGTTTTCCTTCTGATCGAGAATCGGAGTCCCAAGGATGTCAGAGAAAATCAACGACGTGTACCAGTACCAACGAAGACGTGATGTTCCTGAACTTAACCAACATAAAAGTGGCCGACCCAGACCAAGAAATTCCTACTAAAACAGAAGGAGAATGTCAATCCATGTGCATCAAAATGTGTCCCCAATCACAGTGTCAAGCATATTCATTTAATAGTTCCACGTATGGTGATCGTGGTTCATACTCGTGCAATATCTGGACGCGGCCTTTACCTTCTCTTGTCGAGAACTACCTGCGCGGTCGTGATCTTTCTATCTTGGTTAAGACATCAGATATAGGTAATTTATATATATTCTTAATACAATTAGTTGAAACTTCTAGATGATATTCATAGGTCAGTTAGAAGGATGGATTGAACGGTAAACTGATGAAACATGATTTAAGGCTGAATTAATGTATTGTTGTGTAGCACCAACTGCTAAATCGTGTGAACCTTGCGGCACATATGCCATTCCTTATCCCCTAAGCACTGGGTCAAACTGCGGAGACCCCATGTACAACTACTTCAATTGCAACAAACCCACTGGCAAAGTTACTTTTATGATTCCCGGACGAATATCATATTCATACCCACTAACTTGGATCGATGAAGATTCCAGAATGTTTTCCATTCAAACAGACGATTTCTATTACTTCAATTACAGTTTCAGCAGTCAGAATAGCACTGATTTTCCGTTTAAGGTAGCTGAGTACATTGAAGATGCCGTAATAAAAATCAATTGGCTACCAGCGCCAGAACCCCCCTGTAGTCAGCNTACAGACTGCATTAGTTGGCCAAATTCAACATGCAGAGCAACAGGGGAAGGTGGAAGTAGGTGCCTTTGTGATTCAAACTATAATTGGAATAACACATTAATGAGCTGCACCCAAGGTTAGGATTTTGTTTTAATCCTNTCCACTTTTCTATTTTTCTCCTTTAATACCCAAAAAATATTGCCAGATTAAAATGATTATAATGGTATTTTGGTAGTACAGTTATAATGGTGTTTGCCCTCATACTTTCTGCATTTTTTTTCCATTCTGCGACAGAAGAGCAATCAGGAAATCACTCAACTCGACTAGAATTGATTCTCTTAGCAACTCTTGGTTCCCTGGCTGCTGTGACATGCATAATAGCATTTGGCATCGTGTGGAGAAAGAAAAAATCCCTTAAACATGGTAATAATTTGAANAACCCAGCACCTGGGAACTTCACCTTCAAGCTGACTCAAAAGGCTGAGACACGGAGCTTCGTTGTGCAATATCAATCACAAATCCACTGGGCACTTGATGAACTTGACACAGAAGCGTCTTCCCAGGTCGTATTTAATTTGTTGAACAATGACATCTGGAGTACTAAAACGTATAATTATTCTAACAAAACAGTCTTCGTATCAAAACCTTACGTGTACTATAAATCAAGGCTTTTGATGAATTCTAGCGGGGAAATAGTGTTTCTGAAGTGGGATGAGGCAGAATCAAATTGGACAAAGATATGGTATGGGCAAGAGAACAAGTGTGACAAACCTGATTATTGCGGGAGCTTCGGCCTATGTAACAGAGATAACCTCATTCAGTGCAGATGTTTGCCAGGATTCAGTTCCATTCATGATTCTCGTTCTGATGGAAAATCGGAGTCCAAAGGGTGTGTGAGAAAATCAGCATCGTGTACCAAAGAGGGCGTGATGTTCCTGAACTTCACCAACATAAAAGTGGCAGACCCAGACCAAAAACTTTATACTCAAACAGAACGAGAATGCCAATCCTTCTGCATCGACATGTGTCCCGAATCACAGTGCCAGGCATATTCATTTAATATTTCGACAAAACGCGACGATAATTTATACTCGTGCAGTATCTGGACGCGGCCTTTACCTTCTCTTGTTGTTGAGAACTACGGGCGCGGTAGTGATCTTTCTATCTTGGTTAAAACATCAGATATAGGTAATTTATATATTGTTAATTCGAATAGTTGAAACTTCTAGATGATATTTGTATTGACTCGTCAGTTTGAGGGATGGATTGAAAGGTAAACTATGGAATATGATTTATGGCTGAATTATTAATTGTTGTTATGTAGCACCAACTGCTAAATCGTGTGAACTTTGCGGCACATATGTCATTCCCTATCCGCTAAGCACTAGACCAAACTGTGGAGACCCCATGTACAACAACTTCAATTGCGACAAATCCACTGGCAAAGTTAATTTTATGATTCCCGGACGATTATCATACCCAGTAACTTGGATCGATGAAGATTCCAGAATGTTTGCCATTCGAACAGACGATTTCTATTACTTCAATTACAGTTTCAGCAGTCAGAATAGCACTGATTTTCCGTTTAAGGTAGCTGAGTACATTGAAGATGCCGTAATAAAAATCAATTGGCTACCAGCGCCAGAACCCCCCTGTAGTCAGCNTACAGACTGCATTAGTTGGCCAAATTCAACATGCAGAGCAACAGGGGAAGGTGGAAGTAGGTGCCTTTGTGATTCAAACTATAATTGGAATAACACATTAATGAGCTGCACCCAAGGTTAGGATTTTGTTTTAATCCTCTCCACTTTTCTATTTTTCTCCTTTAATACCCAAAAAATATTGCCAGATTAAAATGATTATAATGGTATTTTGGTAGTACAGTTATAATGGTGTTTGCCCTCATACTTTCTGCATTTTTTTTCCATTCTGCGACAGAAGAGCAATCAGGAAATCACTCAACTCGACTAGAATTGATTCTCTTAGCAACTCTTGGTTCCCTGGCTGCTGTGACATGCATAATAGCATTTGGCATCGTGTGGAGAAAGAAAAAATCCCTTAAACATGGTAATAATTTGAAGTTTTGCATGTTGAATTAAAAATCTTTTATCTTCATACAGATAATGAAATGCTATGTATCTGTTGGTACGGAGTTCAGATCGAGCAAGCACCCGAATTCAGGAGAGCTTGTATGAGAGTGAAAGACATGTGAAAGGTTTGATTGGCTTAGGAAGTTTAGAAGAAAAAGACATCGAAGGCATTGAAGTTCCCTTTTACACTTTTGCAAGCATTCTCGCAGCTACAGATAATTTTTCGGATTCTAACAAGCTTGGAAGAGGAGGTTATGGACCTGTTTATAAGGTGATTTGTGCAGTTTATCAAACTTTATTACCTATCTTGCATTGAATCCATGCAAAATGTTCTCATGATATAATGTATGGAAACCTTTTATCTAGGGAACGTTTCCTGGAGGTCAAGACATAGCTGTAAAGAGACTTTCAAGTGTTTCCACTCAAGGCCTGCAAGAATTCAAAAATGAGGTTATTTTGATTGCCAAACTTCAACATCGGAACCTTGTTAGACTGAGGGGCTACTGCATTAAAGGGGATGAAAAAATCTTACTTTATGAATACATGCCAAATAAGAGCTTGGATTCATTTATATTTGGTGAGACTCCAAATTCCATCACACAACCTTCTTGAGTATTCTTTAAGTATTACAACCATAACTTGGCTAACCTTGTTCTTGGTTTCAAAATGTGAAATTCAAACGCTGAAAGACCGGAGTCGAACTATACTGTTGGATTGGCCAATGCGGTTTGAGATAATAGTAGGCATTGCACGAGGCATGTTATACCTTCATCAAGACTCTAGATTGAGAGTGATTCATAGAGACATGAAAACCAGCAACGTTCTCTTAGACGAGGAAATGAATCCAAAGATATCTGACTTTGGTCTTGCAAAAATATTTGGAGGAAAAGAAACTGAAGCAAGTACAGGGAGAGTGATGGGAACCTAGTAAGTTCACCATGTACTCTGACATTGTTATTTTTCTGAATATAATGTTCCATAAAAACTTTGATTGTTTTCTTCTTGAAGTGGATACATGGCTCCAGAGTATGCTTTGGATGGACTTTTTTCAGTGAAATCTGATGTTTTCAGCTTTGGGGTGGTCCTACTGGAGATTCTTAGCGGAAAAAGGAACACAGGATTCTATGAGTCCAATCAAATTTCTAGCCTTTTGGGTTATGTATGTTTATTGTGTTGCTGTCTTGTGTTGTTTTTGTGACTTATATTGACTCCTGAATCATTTTTTTTGACATTATATTTATCAGGCATGGAACTTATGGTCAGAGAACAAGATACTGGATTTAATGGATTCTAGTCTTGGTGAATCATGCAACGAAAATCAATTTTTCAAATGTGCAGTTGTTGGATTATTATGCATACAAGATGAACCAAGTAATCGACCCAGTATGTCAAATGTTTTGTACATGCTTGACGTAGAGACAACAATCATGCCAATTCCCACCCAGCCAACATTTTTTATGAACAAGCGTTATTCAAGTTCAGCTTCTTCTTCTAGCAAACCAGAAATAAGTCTGCAATTTGACAGCAGTTATGAACAAGGTCGATAGTACGTGATGAAACCTTACATGAAATCTATATCTTGTTATTTTAGTTGTATTTTATAACAAGTTAGGATTTTTTTGTATTGTTTTAAGCTCTTTTATTGGGACCGGGAATCTTTATATACAGAGAGCTAATGTTTTATTTTGTATCTGCTAATGTTTAAGTTTCTGTATCTCATAATGTTTATTTATAATAGTGAGTATAAGTTATTTTAGAAGATTGCACTTATATCACTTATCTCTTTGAACATGTTAAATGATAATCTTATAGTTTTAAAATTCTTCTGAATGAGATTCATTCTTATTTTTGAATAATATTTACATTTTGTATATTTTAAACTCAATACTTATTTTTTCTTGTAATAACTAATCATTTCTATATTGTATTAAAAATACTAGGGACGATAGCGTCTACAAATTATTTAAATTTTAAAAGTAGTAATTAAAAAGTAAAATTAAAAAAATGTATATACATATAATTATAGATAAAATAAATTTTAATTATTGATATAAAAATATAGATTAAATATGGTTTTAGTATAAACGTATTTTGGATTTAATCTCTTTTTTAAAGTTAAAGTATATTTTAATCATTTTTCTTAAAAAAATTTTGATTTTAGTCTTTAAATACTATCATCTGACACAAATATGAGTTCAAATAATGACCGAACATCAATCAGTAGCAATGAGTTCAAACACTATACACCAATTACTATGGATACTAATGGTAGCAAATGGTCACTCAAACCATGAAAAAGGTACACTTTGTCCATGTAGAGCCATAAACATCAAACTTCATGCGTTTACATCTTCAAGGATAATGGATCAATCAGACCACTTGAAGTTTGCTTATTAGTATACTTGAACAGACTTACCAACAGGGGGAAAAACTCACATTTATTACCATGCAATCTAAATTGAACAAATATTCCAACAAAGACTCCCATGCGTAATGACCAAGGTGGACTTCAAATAAAATAAGACAGTGATTTTTCCAAAGAACCTGAGCTTGAGATAAAAATGCAGTACAAAATGTGTTCCATTTTTAATAAAAAAAAAAAAACAAAGGGGAGTAGTAAATTGTTGAAATATTAGACCTGGATGACATAGGAGCAATATTTGTGCTCCTCCAATTGGATGAAGTTGTTGCTCTGCTTTTACAACATGCTCTAAACAAAAGATATGCATATCATTGTGAGCATCTTGGCAACAATTCAAGGTGGGATGGGGCACAATCCTAGTATTTCTAAATGCCACCCTGAAATATTGTCATGATCTTCTGACTTAACAGAGTAGTCAAAAGGAATCATAATTTGCTCAAGTCTACGAAGAAAGAAAGAATGTTCAGTGATGAATAAGCAGAGCGACGGGAGAGGGAGAGGGAGAGGGAGAGGGAGAGAGAGGGAGAGAGAGGGAGAGAGAGAGAAATGTTTTATCTTTCTGAGTGAAGCATTGGAGCTCGTACCCCCATGCAAGGACATATTCAGCTCGTACCAACGTTATCTATATCAACTGGTTTTTAACGGTGTTAGTTTTAGAGAACTAAAATCAAAGTTTCATTAAGAAGGAAGACTAAAATGTACCTTACTTTAAAATAGGGGCTAAAACCAAAATCACTTGATAGTACAGCGACTAAAACCATGTTTAACCCAAAATATATTAGATGTAATATTATGTAAATAATTTTTTTTTTATTATGAATAATTATTTAAATTTGAAAAGTAGTTACTAAATGTTAAAAAAGTAAATAAATCTTTTATAATAAATAATTATTTGAATTAAAAAAAAAGTAATTACAAAGACTGAAAAATAATATTTTTATTGTTTAAAAATAACAATTAAGAGGATAAAATTGAAAAAAAGAAGAGATGTTAGTTATATTAGTTACATATTAAATTAACTAAAAATCATAAAAGAATTTATATATAAAAGTGAATAATTTTGATAAAAACAACTTGAATTATTTAATTGTTAAGTATTATAAATATTATAAAAGTTACATTGTGAATAAATTATAAATTGTTACAAATCTAAATATTTTTTTATGTTATTTTATTAGCATATATTAGTAACTTTTATTTAGTTTAGTGTAACAAACATTCATCATATGATAATATGTGTAAGAGTCTAGAAAATAACTTATTAAATGTGATGGGAGGTTCTAAATTATGTTTATTGTAATATTAAAAGTTCGAACGTATAAATAGAATTTTAATTAATGAGTTCATTAGGTAGAAGAATATTATCACTCTAAAACTTTCTCTTAGGACTCTTTACCATATCTTTAAGTCTTCTTATCTCTTGTTTATGTGTTTGAAGATCACGGAGTGCCTATGTGATCACTAAGGCGAGGTCTTCAAGTATATTCTATTAGTTCTTGAAAAAGAATAGTCTAGTTTATGCTCGTTTCTTTATTTTATGTGTTTTCTAATGCATGTGAGTATCGTTCTGTCACATGTATCATTTGAATCTTCTATAAGACTCTGCTGATCAATGATACTAACAATATGATGTACTGATCATGATTCTATGATTTGTAGGAGTAGATAGTTCTCTGAACGGTTGGAATGATTTTAGGTTATAGCAGGTAATTACCTAATTATAAATTTGTTGATGTGTTATTAATCTAAATTATATGTTTGGTTTGGTTTGAATTAGCCATTTTGGTATGTGGAATTGTTGTTGTGATTGCTGCATAATATATGCTTGTTTTTATTGGAATTGATGTTAAATTGGAGAATTGAGAATCTGATCATTGGAGCAAAATTGGTATTCAATGTGGGGTTCTTGTATAATATGTGTTTGTTTTGATTAAAATTGATGTTGAATTGGAGAATTGAAAATCTAATCATTTTAGCGAATTGGTATTAAATCTGACACTTAAATCTATTTTTAAACCCTTCACTAAGTTAAGAATACTAATTTAGTCATTCGAATAGATCTTCAGTTCCAAAAACTTAGTGTTGAAGTTTCCATTTTTGATGTGGCATTGAGCGCAACTTTTTATTTTATAGTCGTCAAAAAGTACTTTTCATGTTATTTTAAGGGAACACTAACACAAAAAAGTTTTTTAATATTATTATTTTAGGCTTTTGATATCTGTTAAAGGTCCAATGTTATAGCCGGGGGCATCAAATTGACATTTGTTTTCTCTTAACAAACGTCGTTACATTATAACTAATGTAAATTAACGTTTGTTAACAAACGTCAAATTGTGCGTTTTTTTTGTTTTGTTTTTCTTTTGATATTTTTCTCCACTAAAATCATGGAAAATCAATATACAATACAAGAATACACTACAAAAATTTCTAAAGTTTTAGAAGTAGTATGGATATCTAAAATAAAAGTGTAAGGTATAGAAAAAAAAAATTCCTTAAATTATGAATTTTTGAAAATTTCATAGCATTTAAAAAAAAATCTTAAACAATGTTTAGCATGTTCATCACTCATTTCCAACAACTTTCATTTTTGAAGCATCCCCATTTATGGTATATATCAAGTTATGACAATTTGAAATTTACAAAACTCAAGGTTAATCTTAGATCGCAAAAATGCAATAATTAGGGAACATAATAATGAATAGTGAATGAAAAAACCAACTTTAATGAGAAATATAATCGGAGAGAAAGAAAGTTCATGTCCAAACAAACACATAATTGATAGATAAAGTGAAATAGGTTGAAGAATTTGCTCCTATGAGTTTAGCATCGTTGTTGCACTTTGGTGGAAGGTTTCGTATGAAGAGAAAGATGTTTTTGAAATTTTAAAAGGAAAATTGACGTCAAACCTAATCATAGCAGACTTCAATTTAGTTTTTAACATTAGTCCTAAAGTCAACATACCTTTGGACATTATTTAATGTCTGTTGATCCTAGGAACAACATTAAAAACCAAATTAAGGTCTATTGTGAATAAATTTGACTTTAATTTAGGCAAAATATTTAAAAAAATATTACTATGTCGAATTTTATTACTTACAAAGTGAATATAATGATGTTATAATATTTTTTGTACTAGTGGAAGTTTGAAAGAGATGAATTTATAGGGAGAGAAACTTGTATGAAATGAGAAGGAGGAAGGTTAGATGAAGGGATTAGTGAATCTAGATGGAAAAATGTCACTATATAAACTCACGTCTAACAAAAACTTAGACTCAATTAGATTTTGTTAGTTTCAGAATCTATTCATAGAAATGTTCAGAGTTTTAAGTACAACATAATTTTTTATTAGATTGTTCTAACCTCAAAATAGAAATATAAAAGATCCCAAACAAAGTGCAATAATATGGAATTTGCAAATGTGATTAGATAGCCTCTACCAAACGATTATGCAATCTGAGAGATAGAAGAAATGATTTCCTTTTAAGGATGCATTTTTATACAAACTTGACTGTTCACTATTCACCTGCAATCTTTATTACTACTATAAATAATATTGTCGCCTATTGTATCCGTTAGGCTATGTGAAATTTTTTCCTAGATTAACTGGTTAAACCATTTAAAAGATTCAAAGAATAACTCATGTATAAAATATTTGTTTAGGCTTGTCTCGTTGGAACACATTGTTTCCAAAAGAAATTCCTTCAAAATCTTCATTTTCAGTTTAAACAGCACCGGGCCATTTCTCATTCTCATTCTCATTGATCTTATCTGAAAATAGTCATTTCTTCCTGCACCTTCCCTTTTTCTGCACCTCCATATAATTCAAATTCTGAATTATTTTTCATTAAAGTTATACTAAAAGATAAAAAATTACTCCTCCATCTCTTTTTTAAATAAATTAGGATAATTCAAAAAATATTTTCATATTCAAAAATATGTTTTGTGAAATTATATTCAAAGGATACATTTTCGAATGTGCATTTTATAACTCATTTAAAATTTTGTAATATCTTTCAAATTATATATATATATATATATATATATATATATATATATATATATATATATATATATATATATATTCAGAATTAGATTAAAATAAGATTCAACTTGTGCCCACCACCAACATAGGTGCAGCGCTGAAAGAGGTGAAGGAACTGGACACTTACGAGATATAAGAAAAGAAAATAGAGATAAAAATGTCATTTCATCAATTAATAAAAACTATGAAAAGTATAGAAAGAAAAAAGGAAGATGCGGGAAGAATCATCCTTTAATAAGAACAAGACAAGCCCCACTAAAACATGTTATTTATTAATTAATAAAAAATATTAATTAATATTTTTTTTAGAATAATAAAAAGAAAATGCCAAAGTGTTTTTTTAATCAAGTTATGAGGATATTATATTATATATATATATATATATATATATATAATATAAAGAGATAATGATAATTTGATAACATAGTTTGATAACATTTTGACACAAGCTACGTGTCAACATGGCCTACATGGAAAACAAATCAAAAAAAGAAAAATGAGGTGCAAAGAAAATTGGAGGAGGTTTCAAGTGGCTGGGTTCATTTTCTCATTTGAAAGAATATGAGGCAACCTTAGAGAGAGAACCTGAATCTTAGAGAGAGCGTTGCTTTCTTCCATCCACCCATTTTCGTGTCTCTTCCCAGAAGCTTCGTCGTCCATTGTCCGCTAGAGTGCCGCCTGAGGAAGTATTGTCTGTTTCGGTGACCAGCGCCATTCGAAGCTTTGATTGCAACGACCATTGAAAAAACTGCATTTTCGTCATTCCGTAGTCGTTTGAGCGTTCGTGGTTCTTCCTCCCACCCAACCATTTTCGTGCGTCTTCCCTAGAGCGTCGTGGTACATTCTCCATCGGAATGCCGCCATGGACGTCTACCCACCCACCCATTTTCCTTCCTCCCACCCACCGATAAGCGTTCGTGTTCATTCAAGTGTGGTCGGACTGTCGTAGTTGAAGGCAATGTTGTAGGTGCCACCTTTAGGCGTTTTGGAACCAACGTACTTGAATACCGCCATTGGAGGTGCTTTCTGATAGTTGCCTTTGTTGTTTTCGGTAATGCATTTATTGTGTTTGATTGGTTTAATTTGTTTAAATTTTTTTGGGCATTTATGGGTTCTTATTTTATTTGGGTGTGTTTTGTGGTATGGTTTAGTGTGGCATTAAGTTGTGTACAACATTTAGTGGTTAATGTGATTTTTAGGTGGAAAGTATGAATTTTTTGGATTTGTGGCTGTTGTTGGGTTCTTTATACTATGGTTCTATATTCTATTTGGTTTTTTGAGTTGTTGTTAGGTTAATTTTACATTGTTTTTGTGTTATGTTTAGTTTGACAGTGATGGATTGCACAAAAGAAGAAGATCATAACAATGTAAGTAAATTTCATGTTTTCAAAATTAATTAGTTTGTTTGTAAAATGTTGTTTAATGGTTGTTTATTTTGAAAATAATTTGTAGTTTTGATTGTGGGCGTGGTGCAACACAAAAGCCATAGTCGACATTAATAGTATACTAAGACAAATTGATCGGACACGTATCGGGGAGACTCCATTCAAATGGTGTCTTTATATGAACAAGCTGATTTAGTTATGCACTCCTTTGTTGAAGGAAATGGTGACCTATTGGGTTGGGTGCAATGAATGCTTTGTTTTGAAGCAAAAAATGGTACCTTTTACAGTTGTCGATGTTTGCATGGGTCTAGGGTTGAGTGTAGGTGGTTTAGAGAAAATCCCAATGTGAAGGGAGTGCAAATTCGTGAAAAGATAAATAGGAAGTGGAATGTTGGGGTATCGAGATGCATGGCTTATAGAGCAAAGGCCATTGCTTCAGAGCAAGTTGACGGGTCTTTCAAAGACCAATTTAAAAGGATTTACGATTATGCTAATGAGTTGTTAACTCGTAATCCAGGATCAACAGTAAAGGTAAAGGTTGAAGATGGTGGCAGTGGACCAATATTTAAAAGATTTTATTGTTGTCTAAAGGCCTGCAAGGATAGTTTTGTGTCCTGCAGGCTAATTATTGGACTTGATGGTGCGTTTTTGAAAGGAAGATATGGTGGTAAATTATTAACTGCTGTTGGTAGAGATGCAAATTATCAAATGTTAACTCTAGCTTATGCCGTGGTGGAGGTAGAAAACAAGGATACGTGGAAATGGTTTCTTGAACTTGTTGTTGAAGATCTTGGTGGGGAGGAAGTGAGTTCATCATTTACATTGATGTTGGATCAGCAAAAGGTAATGCACATGTCCATTTCTACATTAATGTTGTTCACATCAAATTTCTAACAACAATCTATGAAACAGGGACTACTGCAAGCTATACAAGAAGTGGTGCCTCGAGTTGATCAANGTTTCTGTGTTAGGCACCTATACGCTAATTTTAGAAAGAANTTCCCTGGAAAACAACTTAAGCNTTTGATGTGGAAGGCAGCATCAACAACTCAACCACAAGCATGGGAATCAGAAATGAGAAATATTAAACAAATAAATGATGAAGCCTATAAATACTTGATGAAAATTCCTCCCAGGTTTGTATCCATACTTGTATTGTTTAATTTTTTTACATAGATATGTGTCTTAAATGTGAATGATGTTGGTAACATGTAGACATTGGTCACGTTCAAGATTTAGCACCATACCTCGATGTGATACGTTGGTCAACAACATGTCTGAGGCTTTCAATAGTGTTTTACTGCATACAAGGACAAAACCAATCATAAGCATGTTGGAGGACATTCGCATATACTTGATGCAGAGATGGGCAACTAACAGGAGTAAAATACAATCATTTTCTGGGGACATTTGTCCTAAAATCAAAACTAGGCTAAACAAGGAGTCTCAGTTAACTAAACACTGGATTCCATGGTAACCTTTACTCAATTTATTGCATGATTTCCAATGTCATCTAATTGTTGTATTAATTATTAATTTCGTTTTTCATAATTTACAGCTGGTCAGGACAAAAGCTTTTTGAAGTGCGCCATGTCTCCCAAGCTGGTGACAAGTTTGTTGTCAATTTAGATGAACATTCGTGTACATGCAGGAAGTGGGCTATCAGTGGTGTACCATGTTGCCACTCTTTGAGTGCTATTAAATTCCTAAATCTACAACCAGAGGAATTCATACCATGCTGCTTTAGGAAGACAACATATGAAGAAACTTACAATCCAATTGTGTATCCAATTAATGGTCAGAACATGTGGGAGATTACCCCATATGTTGATGTGTTGCCTCCATAAAAAAGAATAATGCCTGGGAGACCAAAGAAGAAGAGAAGGTTGGAGCAATGGGAGTTGGTGAAGGACGATAACAGAATGACAAAGGGTGGTATAAAGAAAAGATGTGGAATATGCAAGCAACTGGGCCACAACAGAACTTCTTGCACCCAGTCAACTGAACCAATGATGCCGTCAACAAATGAAGATGAAGCTGCCTTATAAGTCATGTCTAATGTTTTTTTTAAGTAGAGTCTTATTAGTGGAAACTCTTATGAAGTAGAGTCTTATTAAGTGCAAATTGTATTTTGTTAGTGGAAACTCTTATGAAGTGCTTAACTTCCTTTTGGACAGATGTATTTTGTTTGCCACCTTTCAATGATTAATGTTGATGATTCTATGCATATTGCTGAATCTGGAAAAGAGCATTCCAATTGTGCATATTACTGATTCTATGCAATTTTACAAATTCTGATGTAGATTTCTAGCCAATTTTGCTGCATAATTGGCAACTCCACATATCATTTGGAGTTTTACTGAATTTTTGTGCATTGTAACTGTTGCTGCAAGTGTATTTAACCATTTGAAACTTGTATCAGATGTTGTTTTGGCCAATCCTCATTAAATCTGCCAAATCATAGTTTAACTTGCCACTTTTGGTTGAAACTTGGAACTCAACTAGTCATATTTTGCTATGGCACTTTTCTTTGCTGATTGAGTGCTTGCACACATCTATTATGATCATATAAACTTGATTTAGCTATCATTTGATCATTTAAACCACTGCCACTCATTATGCTGCCAATTATTAGAGTGCAATTTTAACATTTCTGCAAGTGTATTTGGTCATTTGCAACATGTATGCACTGTTCATTTGCAAAATAGCCATTCAAACCATGACTTTTTCATCACATTTTTGTGGTAAAAGTGCAGAATTTTTATATTGCTTGCTTGCTATGATTGTTGCATCACATTTAATCAAAATTTGGTAGCAAAAGCTTGGTTCAAGTGCTTAAAACATAAGTCCACGACTCAAATTAACAAAAGATTGAATTGCAAGAAGCTGTGTGAACCAATGCCAAACAAAAAAAATTTAAAAATCTGATGCACATTTGACAGTAACTCTCTTAGGCAATTCATCAAACACTTTTGCCTATTTCAAGTTTGGTTTCGAATTGGCTATAGTTGCACCTCATATATGTTTTTTGTGTTTTAAATTCATCCTATAGCCTCTCCTAAGTTCATTTTGCGTGCCACCTCTCATTGCAAGTCTTTAATTTCTTGTTTTACATTGTTTGGAAATTCTGCACACAACTTGTTTGCTGAAATGTCACAGTGCAGTCTGGTTTAGCACACTAAAATCTGGTGCAGTGAACATTTTTAGCTAACTGTTTTGTGGCTGTTTGCTTGGCTGTTTCAGAAATTAAATCATTTCAGAGTTTAAACACACTTCTACATGAATTATCCCATTCTTCAAAACAACTCTCATCTTCATTAAAATGGAATCAAGGTACAACAGAGGTACAACAGATTATCCTAGTCTTGTCATCATTGAAACTAAAACTATGTTCGTTACACATAAAACACCAACCAAAATTATCAACAACTTCATCCACTTTTCAACAGTAAACACACACTTGTCTAACTTAAGTAAAATTTTCCTACAACTATCCAACTCTTCACAGTTCACCATACTCTGCTTCATTCCTTCACTCTTCAAGCACGCCTCCATTTCCTGTTCTGCAACATCACTACACCATTTAAAGAAGTTGCAACTCCCATCTTCACCACCAATCTGTAAACACACAAATGTAAAGGTACTCTCATAAACCACGATTCTTGATAGTTTTAGCTGAAATGAATATACCTTATACTTCGAGCATCCCCAAAATTTCTTCCCACGATTCTTGATAGTTTTAGCAGTTCTCAACACACATCTCNCTCCACANTGGCAAATGGGTGAACAAATATTAGGATTNTCCTTCCGCCACACATTGCAGCTCGACGAACAACAAGAATGGTCCTTCGACATCGTCTTCGAACAACTTCGCCTTCAGCAACAACCTGCACAAAAACAATTTAGGGTGATTAAATCATCTTCGTCAAGCACCAAGCTGCACAACCTCGACAAGCTCCACCAACACCAACCTCGCTTTCGTCAAACACACCTAATCTCCTATTCCAATTTAGGGTTTTAAATCCTTTCTCAGTTCCAGATTTCCCCCAATTTCCACTTTCTTCTGAAAACTTCTACAATTAAAATGCACGTTTTCATTTTCCAGAGTTGAATTAATAAAACGTTGCGTTTTATTACCATGTTTTAAACTTTTGCAATCAAATTTTATTAAAAAATATATTAAAGCCAACTCACCTCAGAACACAATGTCACCTCAGCAAACCCTGGATGCCACACACACCCAATTTTAACATCGTCCATCAAAGTTAAGGGAAGCACTTAATTGATTCAATTTTGCAAAAACAAGGACTAAATTGAGACGTTTTAAAATACTGGGACCTAATTGAGAAAACTCAACATAAACAGGGACAATTTAAACGATTAAACCTATTTAAATCTATCAATTCATCAGGCAACCCTAAGGACAAACATACATCAAATTAAGTAAACTCAATAACTTTGTCCCCAAAATAAAACCCACTAATTTTATCTACCCATTGACCACATAATCAGATAATAAATTCCTACCTATCTTAATACACTCTGGCAAGCATAACAACCAACAAAAAACAGTCTTATCAATGTAACCCTTGTGTTTATAAGTCAATCCTTTGTTCAAAGAACCTATCAACATGGTTTTGCAGAAGTGTTTAAACACTAATTGCATGCAAAGACATACTATTTAAATACATTAAAACACTAAATCTATGCAAATCAAATTCAACCCTACATACCTTCTTCCTCGTATGAGAAGTTTTACTCTGTCCACCAAGTTCCTCCATGACACTACACCAAAACCAAACAAGGATAAACAATGTATCAATAACACCCATAAAACAACAAAACCAATAAATGGTGGAAAAAAGTACAAAAGAAATAAAACATATCGAACAACAACAAAAGAGTTCCCAAAGGAACGCTCAAACGACTGTGGAACAGTCCAACCACACTTGAATGAACACGAACGCTTCTTGGTGGATGGGAGGGAGGAAAATGGGTGGGTGGGTAGACGTCCACAGCGGCACTACGATGGACAACGGACCGCGACACTCGAGGAAAGACGCACAAAAATGGTTGGGTGGGAGGAAGAGGCACACACGCTTTAACGACTACGAAACGACGAAAACGTGTCTCTTTTGGTGGTTGTTGCAATCAAAGTTTCGAATGGCGTCGGTCGTCGAAACGGACAATACTTCCTCAAGCGGCACTCTGGCAGACAATGGACAGCGCCTCAGATTCTTTCAAATGAGAAAATGAACCCAGCCACTTGAAACCTCCTCTCATTTTCTTTCCACGTCATTTTTCTTTTTTTAATTTGTTTTCCATGTGGACCATTCAAATGTGGACTGTGATGTATATCAAAATATTATCGAACTATGTTTTCAATGTATTATTATCATATATATATATATATATATATATATATATATATATATATATTAGTATTATGTACATAAATATACAAGTAAATACATGTGATGTATACTTTGTTTAGCGTAAATGTATTTACACTTCGATTTTTTACACCAATAATTTCAACGAAAGTTTATTTAACCGCAAACAGTCATTACGACTTTGTTTAGGGTTTAAGGTTTAGGATTTTTGAAGGAGATGATTTGGGAGGATGATTTGAATGGATTTGAGTGGATTTGAGGGTAATTTTTTTGTTGTTTTTTTGAGTGGATTTGTGGGTAATTGAGAATGGATTTGGAAGTGAAGTTTGTGAGAATTAGTGTAGGATTTGATTGATGTGATAGATGTAAAAAAAATAGTTTAATTGGTAGAAATTAAAAATTACCAAAATGCTCCTAGGTATTAAAGTAATATAAAATGTTATTTATTAATGTTGTATTTAATTGTAAAAATGTTTATAAAGAGACCAAAACTATAAATAATTATTAAAATTAATTATTAAAAAGTAAAAAATTTATAATGTAGTAAAATGAATTTATTTTTAAATGTAGTATTTTTAAAAACAAGTTAAAAAGTATATTGAAGAATGATTAGTCCATTAAATACTATTAGTTGACTGAGATTCATATCATACTAATAATATAAAGGGTTGTTTAAAATAGTTGTACAAACAAGCAGATACTTAGATACTTAGTTCATATCTCTTTTTATATCTTTTAAAAAACACTAGTAAGAAAAAAAAAAACCCAATGGTATTTTGTTTGCTAGATACTTTATGAAAGTTTAACTATTTTGTTTATATTTATATAGTTAAAATGACATTTTTCTTAGTTTTTCTACATTTTATTAAATGGTGCAACCATTAACATAGAAAAATATTTTGGAATACATACCTAGAATCGTATTGTTTATAATTGTAAGAAATAAATCAGTAATTAAACCTGGTAAACTAGAAAGAAAATAGATGAGAAGAGGTAATTTCAATTCATATAAGATAATTCACACTATACTTTATTGTTATTTATTGTTATTATTAATTAAAACCACTTCACTACTGTTATAACCTTCATCATCATCTTTTAAGTCTAACTCCTCTTTATCTTTGTCATTGAACAAGTCATCCTCTCCAATCTAATCACAACTCTTAATAGTGTGTGAAGCGTGGTCATCACCAAAATTTTTCTCGTGTGTCCTCCAGTCCCCTCTAAAAGCAAAAGGTTTGCCACACTTTCTACACCCAGAAGGCTTGCCACATCTTCGACTCCTGCTGCTGTACACGCTCATGGACCTTTGCATCTCCCTCACGGTTCACAACGCGCCACCAAGCTTGCAAAGCATTACCGTTTGGAGGAAACCATTAATGAAACTTTTACAGGCTTGTGGAACTGAACAGGGGAATCGAATACTCAAATACATGTGAGAGGAATATGAGAGGGAACTGAATAGAGCTGTGGGGAACCGAATATGATCATTCACTACACTTCTTGTCTCCAATGTAACAGAATACAAGAAGATGTAACCGAATACATGCAGAAGTTTATTTCTTTTATCAACTGGAACCGAATAAGAATAGGTGGGAACCAAATACAACCATTCTTGCTTTTTTTTTCTCCTTGTTGGAATATTCCAAGAGGGAACCGAGTAACTATTTCTTCAACTCCTTTTCCAACCTCTGATTTTCATGGTCTTTTTCTTCAAGAGCTCTTCATCTTTGTTTTTAGCCATCAACTTTCATCATTTTCAAATAATCGTAATTTAAATGCGTATTTCCTCAAATTATGGAGGGTAAAAACGAGATTTCAATGTAAATCATCTCAAATCTTCGTGTCTTAGCGGATGACCGCAAAAATGAGAAACTCACAAATCTATCCAAATCATTCCTCTCAAATATGAGCAAACAAACATAATACCTTTCATAAATCAACGCTCTCATAAACCTCTCATAAACCGTATAATCGGTTAAAACGAACACAACATATATGAATTTATTCACAAAGCACCAGATTTATTTATTTTTCTAAAAGTTACTATTAAGTTTTGGAGCTGATCAATAAAAATAACTTTATAGATATGTATACGGTGCTAAAGCAAAGGATGGTTTTCAAACTTTTCTATGATGTTTTTTATTTTTGGAAACCTTATTTTTGAATGTGAGATGATCATATAAGTTAATATGAAACATAAAATGTTCCTACCTCTAGTTTTATAAAGAAGATGGCACTAAAAACAAGACATGTAATCCGTGCTGCTGAATTTGTTGTATTCCATAAATGTCAACCATGACAATGTGGTTAGTCACATGAATTTGATGAGAGGTATACATTTGTGTGTACATAGCGTTGACACAATGTTCACATGAAATTGTTGAGAAACCTCCACTACTGTATGTGTTGCTAATTCTGACCAACACCTATTGCTGTTTCTTTTTTTTGGTTGACAACATTAAAAATGTTCCCAGCCAACACTTTGAACTGGCAAAAACAGTGTTCAGACTACGTTGTTGGTCAATCATCAACATCCATTCCACACGGCCTTAAATTAATTGATTAATTAGCATTGCGCTGCTACGCATTCCCACTACTCCCGTTTTCGCTTTCATCCTTTCCATTTCTGAAGCTCCTATATTCCTGTTTTTTCAAGAAATTATATTTTACCAAGAAAATTAATTATATACTATATATGCTTTGATCTCTTTTTGTGCACGGTGGCTGAGAATAAATAAATTATTTTTAAAATGCCTTACTTTTTTTTTTATTAAAAGTTATTCTAAACACGTTGTCTCCACGGTGAGGAACTCCTCTAAAATATCGGTGCACCGCCACGGCCGTCACTTGAAAATCACATTGGATTAAAACGTCTGATTCTCACATTAATTAACCACAAATATTTTATCAATAATATAAAAAATAAAAACGTCTAATAAAATAAATTAATCGTATTGATAAACGAACGATTTTCAGACAAAATTCAAATGGTTTATTTTGTTTTATTTTTCTAAGAAACCTCTTTTCTTAATTATACCAAATGGAACTAGCAAATTTACTCGAATCAAAGTATGCATCAGTTTCCGTGTACGAAACCACTGTATCATACTTTTCTTCTTAATGTTATGTTAAAATTAGAAGAAATTTTACTTTGAAGATTTCTCAATCAATTTTCATAATTTGATAATAACTTTTTATACCATTCTTGTTTGCCCATGGAAATAAATTTAAAAATTAGGGAAAATATATTGAAAAAATAGGTTATATGTAATAGAATGATGACATCCAATGAACATGTATTTAAGTTTTTTTTTTTTCCTTCAATACAATATTTTAAGTTCTTTTTTCCTTTTGTTACTTTCTTTAACCCAACGTTATCAATCCATTAAGTATTAATTAATTAACACTGAAAACGAATGAATAATATGAAATAAAGAACCTACAACCCCATCTGTAATTGATGAGTTGAGTAAGGTTTGAGCAAATTAAATCTTCTCCTAATCTTTTGCATTCATCAATGAACGTCTGATTTATTAGGATTGTATGAAAAAACGGATACTTTAATAATTCTTCCATTTTAAAAGGAAATAATCTTTATTTATTAATTGGGTGATTCCTCACACAATGTAAAGTACAATTGACAATAGCAGAAAATAGTTTATAAATTAACTATAAATTTCTTTTTATATTATTTCATTGTTGTTATTATTATATATGATAAATGTATTATATTGTAGAATTATTATCACAAAAACCTATATCTATTTCAAATAAATTAACAGTATAATTAGTTTTTTCTTTCATCGTCAATTAAACTTCATACAACATATAAGTTCTGTTTACATCACGATGCAGATAAAAAGGTGACGGATTTTCATGGAATGTTGTCTCTTTTTTCTTTTAGTTTTATCGATATACATGAAAAATGTGTGAAAAAAAAAAGTACTACGTTTTTTTCATCAAGATGAAAATAAATACACCGAGTTAACATAAATATGCGTTATAGATTTTAATAGTATTAAATATATTTATTAATATTTATATTTTAATTATTATAATAATTTTGTATAATTAAGAAATATATTCAAATAATAAATAAAAAAAAATTATCTCACTACTCACTCATTTTTTTCGTTTTTTTATAAGTTTGTCAGCAATTATATACAATTTTTTTTTATTTATTATCACTTTCTTTTTCCCTATTCTTATTCAGCCTCTTATTTTCTATCATCTAACCTTTTAATTTCTACCATGTAATCCAGATAGCAAAGTACATTGTCATAAGTATTCTGGTTGAGCTAA
Source organism: Vigna radiata var. radiata (assembly GCF_000741045.1). Taxonomy (NCBI): domain Eukaryota; kingdom Viridiplantae; phylum Streptophyta; class Magnoliopsida; order Fabales; family Fabaceae; genus Vigna; species Vigna radiata. The sequence continues at coordinate 35,301,111 of NC_028355.1, read as the reverse complement.
ACTTTACTAGTACACCTGAGATCGCATTAATGCTTTATGTGACTCATAAATCTTTTAATTAATCATCCAACCTCTATCAATTTGACAAAGCTTAACCACATTTAAGTTTTGCAAAGGAAATCCACGAGGCTATTGCACATTTGACCCGATGTTTTGGTCCCCTTTTGACAACATGATAAAAATGGTTAAAAACAATCACACATAAAACATTTTTACTGTTTAAATAGTTTAACTTATTTAAAAAGTGATATTCTCTTTGATAAAGTTTGAAAGAACATATTCCAAAAATATATAGGTACTTAAATTTTGTGTTGAATAAGGTTTTATTATTCGGTGGGTAAATTGACCGGATGCAGAGGTACTTAGTCAAACGTGATTAGACAAAGTATGCAATGAAATTGACAGAAAAGCCCCTGAGAAAACTTCTAGGAAGCAGAGAAGCACTTGCGGTTTGTTCCGCAGCAGAACGAAAGCTATCGAGATGATAACTCTCTGTTTCTTAACTGTCATGGAAGCAGGCTTCACCAACTTTCTAACCTCTTTCCTTCAAATGTATCTATATAAACGCTCCAAGAGTCATCGCCTACAACACATTCACATTCTAAAATCTATACCCATTATTTATGAGCCGGGGAATGGAATTCGAAGACTTGCTACCGGTGATCGCCGGTAAACTGGGCGGTGAGGGACTGATTGATGAGCTTTGCAAGGGGTTTCAGGTGCTGATGGACAAGGAGAAGGGGGTGATAACCTTGGAGAGTTTGAGGGAGAACTCTGCTACGATGGGTTTGCAGGATTTTAAAGAGGAAGAGCTTGCGAGCATGATGAGGGAAGGAGATCTGGACGGTGATGGTGCACTCTCTCAGATGGAGTTCTGCGTTTTGATGTTCAGATTGAGTCCACAGTTGATGCAGGACTCTTGGTTTTGGCTCCAAGAGGCTCTGCACCATAACAATAACTCTTCCCTTTGAACTCATTTCTAGTTCTTTCAAAAACGACTTCGTTTTCATAAATGAAATCGGATGGCAGAGATACACCCTCACTCAATAATGTATTACTCCTATTTCATATCATGTTTCTTCAATCATACAATTTCATGTTTATTCTAACACCATTTGATGTGATCTAACTATTATTAAGAGTTATTATACGTTTTGTTACTTTATATTCTCTACGGATATCACCAACAAACCCTAAAAGAAATTAATAACACTTGATGATTAGGGATTAATTAATTACACTTATCTCACAATTCGTAAAAAAAAAAGGCATACCTTGAACGGCGAATACATTTTTCAGTTTCTTTTTTGCTAAGGAAAGTAATAAAGATTCATAATATATGGAGATAAATTGCTGCAACGATTAGATTTATGTATATTAAACTTTGGAAGTAGTTGGCGGCAGTGTTCCCAACAAGGTTTTGCTCTTTTCATGTCTTATTCTTTTTTAATAAAGACTATAATTTCTATGATGAAATTTTCTATGCTTAAACCTTATACTTTTTTAGATGGAAATTCAAGGAAAGGAACGAATCTATAAATTTAAGAGAATTTTGCATATCATATATGATTCCTCGTTTTATGTTTAATTTATTGAAAGCAAAGGGGTAAAAAACTGTTATAGTTATGATTTTGATTTATATATTATGTTACTCTTTTATATTTTACCACATAAATTTTCTTACACTCTTTATTTTCTCTTTCTTCTTTTTTCTCTCCCACTTCACAATAATATTCACAAAGTAGTTTTATTTTATTTAAATACAATACTAAATCTAAGTCCAACCAAATAAATACTTTTATTATTTGGTTTGATGATTTTTTAATTTGTTTAGTTTACTAATATAACGTAATGTTTAATTACTAACTTATCTTAAATTTATTTTCAATAGACTGAATAAAAAATCATTAGTCTTTTTAAAAATTTGATTATCTAATAAAAAATCAATATAATCTATATATTATGAATGAATGTCCAATTCAACCATAAAAATAAGATATTTAAAAAATAAAATAAAATGTTAAATATAATTCATACCTAAAATTAAATTAACCTAAACCAACAATACTAAAATTTAAAACATTTAATTTTAAAAATATAGTTAGTTTACTTTTGATCCACAAAATATTGATAAAAAGATTTCACGAATTTTGAGAGAAAAAATAGTGCATAAATAATTGACCAGCAATAAAAAGTAAACAAATGAATTTGATCTAATTTATTTTTATTACTTTTAATAAATAAATTAAATGAATTAAGTGATTGTGTTGTATAAGTAATATAGCATTGTTAGTCTTTTTTTCTAAAATACTAGTAGAGTTTTTTTTTTATCAAATCAATATTATTTTTATCGCTATTTAACGATTATAACAAATACATTTAAAGGAATGTTACGATCAGACACGTGATGCTTTTATCGGACACTATAAAATATATATTGTTTTTGTCATTGACACGACTTCTGATATGGATGGGCTGCTACTTCATGCACCTCCTTTTATTTCTTCCTGCACCTCCCTAAATTTTAAAATTCCTTTTACCCCTCGGTCAAAGTAAAAATCTTAGCTTACTTTCTCTTTTCCACCTTTCTCTTTCTCCTCCCCTACATCTCCATCCCTCCATTCTTCATTCTCTCTTGATCAATAACTCCATCACCTCCTTCAACTCATAGCTTTTCCTATAAATAGAAAAAGAAGTTATAGAAGAATAAGAATGTATTTATCAAAGAGATTGGTTAGAGATACATATAGAAATACATTTTGAACTCAAAAATACATTAGAGAATACAAAAATAAATAAATTCAGAATAGATGTTTTGGAAGTCATATCTGGAATCAAAAATACATTCCAAAACTTTAGATTGATGGGTATAAAATGTATTTCCAAATATAAAAATATGGTTAAAAGTTCGGAAAATTCGAAATGGTCCCCATGTTTTTTTTGTGTTCAATTTAGTCCTAAAGAACGTAATTGGTGTTCAATTAAGTCCTTTTCACTAACTCCATTAAAATTGTTAACGGCAAGCTGTCCAACTGTGCAGTCAGAGAATGAAATGTCATTTATTTACTTACGTGTACTCCTAGTAATGTTGAAAGTGAGACTGAAAAGAATTAGGGTTTCCTTTTAAATATGATTAATTAGAAACTTAGGATTCTCTTTTAATTATAATTAAGACTTAATTAGAGTTAAGATCATATTATTAAAAATTAAATTCATAATAAGTGGAACCCTAATTAAATTCTAAATCAGAATTATCTTATCTAGGTTTTAGTTAATCCCCTTGGAAGATTCAGAGGACCCTAATCACAACATTTTTTTCTCCAATTTTAGGTTGTCTTCGTTCACGGCCAAACCCAGATTAAGGGAGCACAAGCACTCACCTTTTTGTTTTAGTTCTGGTTCACGTCACAAGGAGTGAAGGCTTCCTTTCTCTTATCTTTCTTGGTTCTGATTGGGGGGTTTTTGCACGTTGGGGATGCGAGTTCAGGTGGCTAGGGTGCGAACTCCTTTTTCGCAGCGCCAGGGCTCACGGGGAGGATGCTTCGCAGTTTCTTGGCTTGTGATTTAAGGTTGTTCTTGTGTTTCTATTTCTTCTCTGCAGGTTGACAATTATAGGTTGAGGGTTTTGATCTTGTAATTTGGGGGTTTGGTTTTAGGGTTTCTGAATTTGGGAACTTTTTGGGGTTTCTGTTCTTGGTTTTTCTAATGTTGCGATTGGAGGAGTTGGAATCTTTGTTTTCAAATTCGATTTTGAGGATTTCCTATACTTGAGTTATTTTTTTTTCTTTTTGAAATTTGGAGTTAGGGTTCCTAGTTCTTGCGTTTTTGGATTTTAATTGATGGTGGTGGCACAAGTTTGCGATAATGGAGGAGCTGATGGGTACGACCAACAGCGATATCTCCGGCAACGTTAGACTATAGGGTGGTGTTAGGGTCATTCACTGATGTTCTTCCCAATCTTGCAGATCTCCCTTCCAAACCACGATCAACCCTTTAGACATCTACTCTTAATTTAATTTTGAAAATAATAAGCCTAATATCAGAAAAAGAATTTCAAAAATAATAAATCCACCTCATTAGATCCACGTAAGTAAATAAATGACATTTCATTCTCTGATTGCCCAGTTACACAGCTTGCCGTTAACAATTTTAACGGAGTTAGTGAAAAGGACTTAATTGAACACTAATTACGTTCTTTAGAACCAAATTGAACACAAAAAAAACATGGAGACCATTTCAAATTTTCCGAAGCAAAACTGGGACCAAAAAGAGCTTTTAACCTAAAAATATCTTTTGAAACACTCAATCCAAAATACAAAATATATATATTTTTTAAAATAAGTGTTTTGAATATATTTTCAAATTCGAAATGACTTTTCAAATACTTATTTCAGAATTATATTTTTGTATTTTAGAATTTTTATATTTAGAAATATCTTCCAAAACAAGCTAGAATATAATTTTTCATACTTTTGGAATTAATTATTCCAAAAGAAATTTTCCAAATCCAAAATTACATTCCAGAATAGTCAATATGAAAAATATAAAAGATAAAAATGTGTAGTGATTTTTATTATAATTTTAATAATGGATAGTTTGAAAATTACAATTTCGTTTAATCATTTAGATTGTCCCTATTTATGTAGGGTTTTCTCAATTAGGTCATAGTATTTTAAAACGTCTCAATTAAGTTGTTGATTTTGAAAAATTAAATCAATTAAGCGCTTGTCGTTAACTTGGGTGGATGGCGTTAAAATTGTGTGTGCGTGACACGCTGCCTTGGCTGAGGTGGTAGTGTATGGTGAGCTGAGTTGGTTTTCTCTCATTTTGGAATTAAATTTGATTGAAAATAATTGATAGATACAAAACGCACGATTTAAATAACTCATTTCTTAAGAAATGAAAACGTTTTGACTCTGGAACATTGTAGAAGAAAGGGAAGAATTTGGGGAAAATTGGGAAATCAGAAGGGATTAAAAACCCTAAATTGGAAGACAGGAATCGTAGTGCAAATTGTATTTTGTTAGTGCAAAATGTATGCCAACTTTTACTGCTTAATAGCATTTGTAGTTGTATGCCAAGTTTTACTGCTTAATAACAATTGATTTCTTATGCATCTTCAAACACTTATGAGTTTGATTGGTAGTGAGAGAAGGGGGTGGAGGGAAATTGATAAGTGTGAAAAATATATGTTTTTACACTTATAAATTATCTCAATCTTGTAATTATTTATGTTTTTACTCAGTGAAATGTTGTAATAGGAAGTAAATTGTTACGTAAATTATTGTTCTGGAAAGGGTGTATAATTTATAATCTGTCAGCCAATTCTTGCACAACGCAAGAAATTCGCAGAGCCAGCAGAAGAAATTCGCAGAGCGCACCACTACTTGTGCGCTGAGCGAATAAATCCAATTAAGAAGCAACAAATTTGAAAATTCGCATAGCGCACCAGAGACTGTGCGCTTAGCGAATTACAGCAGCTGAGTGTATTAATAAAAATTAATTCGCACAGCGAATACACTCTTGTGCGCTAAGCGAATTAAAATAATTAACTGCTCTTAAAATACGTGACAGAGAGGGCATAAGGGTTCTTCTGACATACGAAAAATTAGAGAACTGCTCTAGAGACCATCAGGAGACCATCAGAAGACTCTTTGAAGACATTAAGACTGCATATTATGCAAGGAATTGCGGAAATGAGTACGTTTGTGATGTCTAGGATAGGCTAAATTTTTGTTCGTTGGAATTGATTGTAATGGCTGACAATTGATGTAATTTTTCCTGTTCAATATAAGTTCTGTTCATATGCTTTTCTTGTTTTACTTGTGATTATACGAAAGTATAATATATTTAATATATTCAAATTGGAATGGGAAGTAAATTTGAGTATGAACGTAAGAAAAGCAACCAGAAGGAACGATGCTAGGAATAGTTTCAATTCTTCTGGTCATTTATAAACATCAGATCTTAATGCAAAAGTTATGTTTAATTACTTAAGGAATTAATAATTGAGTATAATTCTTTAGAACTTGTTTTAAGGGATTAAACCAAGATACTGTGATGTTAATGTTTGAATGCAAATTATATTGTTCAGAATAGTTACTGTAATGGTAGCCATGAAATCAATTCCAACGAAACTTTCTTCCAACTTTTAATTTCAAATTTAAATATTCTGTAATTTCTTATTGTTAATCCACTGAATCATTTGTTGTTAAACTGATTTCGATAAATAATATTAAATTGAATAACGTAACACAAATTCCCTTGGGAGAACGATACTGGACTTTATCACTGTATTACTTGTAATGATTTGGTATACTTGCCAAAAAGTTATCAGAAATTCGGATAATAATAAAAAAAAGAAGCGAAAACAAAGTTAAAATCTGTTTACACGAATTGTCGCGGATTGTGATATGATATGCATGATTGCGTTGTGTAAGGTCTAAATTTGGAAGAAGAGAGAGACATGGAAGCCGTGATGGGACTGATGCGGAGGATTCCGCCGAAACACACGGAAACTGCTCTCTCTGCACTTCTCAACCTTATGCCTAACCACTCCTTTGATCTCCTCGCCCAAGTCGATCAGCCTCTCCAGGTCTTTCTCTCTTCAATCTTTATCCCAATTCTGCAATTCACGAATTTCCATTTCTGAAACCGTAAATAATTCAATTACGATATTTGCTCTTTCTTTAAATAGGGTTAAGGATAGTTTTTGGGTGTATCAGCCTCCACCAACATTAATTGCTGTCTTCCAATTTAGGGTTTTTAATCCCTTCTGATTTCTTAATTTTCCCCAAATTCTTCCCTTTCCTCTACAATGTTCCAGAGTCAAAACCCACGTTTTCATTTCTTAAGAAATTATTTATTTAAATTGTGCATTATGTATGTATCAATTATTTTCAATCAAATTTAATTCAAAAATGAGAGAAAACCAACTCAGCTCACCATACACTGTCACCTCAACCAAGTCACCCTGCCACGTACACACAATTTTAATGCCATCCATCCAAGTTAACGGCAAGCCCTTAATTGATTCAATTTTTCGAAATCAAAGACCTAATTGAGACGTTTTAAAATACTATGACCTAATTGAGAAAACTCTATTATGGGATGCAAGAAGAAAAAGGGGTGCAGGAAGAAAGAGCTATGAATAACCAGCAACACAAATTGGATTTTAATAAAGGTGCCCATTCCAAGATGTGCAATCTACTATATTGGAAATCCAAACAATAGTAAGAAAATCAATAGAAAACTTGATTTAGAAAGTATTTATAACATTTAAAAAGTAAAATTAAAGTAATGTGAAGTTATTTCAATTATGTCATATATTTTAAAAAAGTATATTAAGAAGAGAAGCTTAAGTTCAAGTTAAATTTATAAAACAAATTTGAAAAATCACGTTTGCACTTATTTAAATTAATGTGATTTGGGAACCGAAATCCCTACAAGTTGGCGTTTCCAAATTTCGTAAGACAAGAAAGAAAAAGGAGGAAAAGGCATGGAATAGAAATGTGTGAGACAGAAAAGAGATCATAACACTTTTTCATGGCGGGAATGAAAATGATGAAGACAACAAAACCAGATGGATGGATCTCACGTGAATGAATGTGCATAATCTATCACTCACTTTTTATGTTGTTTCTCTGTACTTCACCACTCAAACTCATCATTCCCCTCCGTTAACTTACTTTTCATATCATTTTCTCTTTCTTTTCTTTGCCTTTGCTTTTCTATTTCTCATTCTCCTAATTACTAAAATGCCGACAACCCACAAACATTGTAGCCCCAACACTTGCTGTCATATCTTTCTATTGGCTCTTGTGGCCATCGAGCAGCCATTCATGTTAATGGAAACATTTTTTTTGTCATGTTTAGCCGTTCCATATTAATTAATTAATTGGTCAAGAGCTTAATTAATTACAACAATAGTTTAATATCATTTCTTGTCTCAAAATCTTAAATCAAAGTCCTCTAGTAATATATAGGTTAATACATTAATTAATGAATTCCTTATAGTAGTTGAATATGTTTGTGATATAACTTTAAGTGGGGATGACCCACAATGAAAGAAATACAAGCTTAGGTCGGCCAACATGGGTAATCTTTTGAAGCAAATGATTATGTACCTTGTGATTTTCGTTATGTACCTTGAATTCCAAATACCAACAAATAATATGACTTTTACGTGGAAATGCTCCCCACTTTTATTAACTTGATTGTGTAAATTTGTTCTTCCTCTTAGAAAGTTATTTGGATGAAAAAAAGAAGATCAAAGGTATGTCTCCTCCACTTAATCATTCTTTAGACGGTGTGAAAGAGAATAGATGACACTTGGAGGTCCCACGTGCTAGCCATGGTCGTTGCATGATCAAAAGATTAGAAGAAAAGTTCAGCTCATAGCATATTGGCTATAGATACGTAATTTCTCCCAACAAAATGAACCCTATCATCAACTTATCAATCTGTTTATTCAATTCCTTTTTGGTGATACTTTATGCTTTTTCAACACTTATCCTTACCTTAATTAGCTTCACAACAATTGCACTTTTCAAAATGTTTACCCCAAAAGACTTACAATATATATATATATATATATATATATATATATATATATATATATATATATATATATATATATTTGCAACATAAATGAAATTCAACAATTTTCACCTTTTAAATATGAGATTTTATTATTAATATAAAATGATATTGTGATTAATATAAAATAAATAACTTTATTGTTTTAAATGAAAATATATTAAATAATGAGATTTTCATAAACATCACCTATAATGACCAAGAGACTCTTACCACCACCATTAATATAGTTATTTAGTTTTTCTTCTTATCTAATACAAGTTACTTGTTGTTTTACATTATTTGTCATATAATTTTATATTACTAAAAAAAATCGCACATTTCTCAACATGTGAAAACAAATGAAAAAGATGATCAGATAAGATAATAGTTACGTTACTCGATTAATGAAAAATTGAGTATTCAATAGATTAAAAAAAGAAGTTAATATATAGGAAATAAATTGATAATAACAATGTATGAGGGACTTATAACTTAAGTAAGTTTTATTATTTTGATGCATTTGTTAGTTATGAACACTTGTTTATGAATTTAATTTGACCTTTTTTGCATCCTTATTTGATTTTAGTGTAAATTGATTTATTGACTACTTCTCACATTAAAAGAGTTTTCCCAATTTAAAAATATTTGTGTCCCTTTTCAAATAGTTGTCATTCTTTTATTGATGTTCTTCAAAAGTTATTGTAAGTTAGAAGAATTATTTTTGTTATATAGACACTAATAAATACACACTGAAATAAGCGTATAACATTATTTGAAAGAAAAATATGGATGGAGATATAGATTTATATGATCAACTGTGAAATATTAAAGCTTTATCAGCTACGTTAACATGTAAAGTAATGATAAATAAAATCGCAACATATGATATAGGTGTTTTATTTTTAGTGATGAAAGACAAGAGCTAGGTATTGGTAAGAAAAAATGTATTGGATAAAGAAACGTGAAAGAAAAGAGTAGGGTTAAATATGTTTTTAGTCCCTATACTTTGGGGCGATTTTGGTTTTAGTTCCTTTTTTAAACTAAGGTATAATTTAGTCCTTCAACTTTAGAAAACTTTGGTTTTAGTCCTTTTTACCAAATTTTTTTAACTTTATTTGCTGTTTCAAGGACTAAAATAAGAGTTTTCTAAAGTTGAAGGACTAAATTGTACCTTAGTTTGAAAGAGAGACTAAAACCAAAATCGCCCCAAAATATAGGAACTAAAAACATATTTAACCCAAAAGAGTAAGAAGATAGGTGTTTGAATTGAGTAATTGAATAGTGATAGATGTTGTAGTGTTGATGATGATTGAGCAGGACGCAAAGGCATAATAGGTCGGCCATTACTTCCTAAGTATATAATATGGAAACAAAATCACGTGTCCCCTTAATTTTCTTGTCCCACTTATAATAATCTTATATTTTTCTACACAAACAAATAACAATAAATATTTCCCATTTTACAAATATCAACCTTATTTATATATAGGAGGTGCATATTATTACTTATTATTATGTAGATATGTATGAGGAGCTGTAATATATAATATATTATCCTTTGTAACATGGATCTCAACCTTCATTTTGACTACTGAATAATGAATGGGACTGCCAACAGATATTCAATCCCATTCAGAAATGAAATTACGTTTAGGTCTATTTTATCATTAAAAAAACCTCTAATTTTTTTTAACAACATAAAAAACCTAATTGTGTTGTTTATTAGGCCACGTAGTGTAAATTATGATTTACTGTCACAAATTGTTTATAGTTTAAATTATAAACACGTGGGCATATAGTTGCAGATATTGATATCTATGGAAGGAGTGAGACAGGTCCTCTTTCAAGGTCTACCGAATTGGATGGCGATATCATTTTGTCCTCGCAATTCTTCACTTTCAGGTTACCAAAAAGCAAATTTGTTTCTGAAACTCTCAACTCTTAAACAGTCTGGTTTAGTAATAGATAGCAAAGAAAGTGAATGAAAAGAGAGTAGAAAGATATACAATTTATTAATGGTAAGACTCAACATATGCATCAATTATTACTCTAATCCCAATTCTAAGAGCAGAAAAAAGAATTTTAAATTTAATTTGATTTTACAAAATAATTTATAAAATAAGTTTATATTTATTTATATACTTTAAATTTATCTATATATATAGTAATTTGAGATATTTAAGGATGATAATTAACTAACAAGAAACAGTTCAACTACCTCAAAATGTAGTATAAGGAGTTGGTATTGTCTCCCACATGAGAATTGATGTTACCACAACAATGGTTGAAGACATTTATGTTATGGACATTGATGTTAGGTAGGTGGCATAAAGGCATTGGACAAACGTCAGTTTCTGAGTTACACAAGCCCGTTGGGGCACCATTCAGCAACTCCTGTTTATAGTAAGACTACGACATTATTATGCATGCTTATCCTTTCGTCAAATTAATATTGTAAAACGAAACCCTAAAAAAATACATTCAATTTGTTTCCACGGAGTCAAATCAAAACATAAACTGTTTTCATTCATCAAGTTATATATATAGTTTGTTTATGGAGTTCGTTATTGTTTCTGAACATGCATTTTAAGAGATTAATTGATGCTTATACATTATTATGATTTTTTTTTAATTTTAAAATACGAAATCATAATGGTTTAAACTTTATTTGTTATCCATTAAAATGAAAATTTGTTAAAGATGAAAATTTTTTAGAAAAAATGTGGGTTAATTTTTTCTTTTTCAAAGTAATGAAAATATGCAGAGATATAATAACAAATAAAGGGGTATATATATTCACTCATGAGTCTAAATATAGTAATTAACACTTTTTAATAAAAGAAGCAGATTAATTAAATAAAGATTAAAAATTAAGTTAAAAAATAATATAAAAATAAAATCGAATAAAAACTAAATTACTAATTAAATATAAATATTAAGTTATTAAGATAGTAGTTGAAGGTATATTTAATTACATTAACGAAAAACAATTAATATCTCGAATTACTTTAATTCTTCATAAAGTCCTCTAAATTATTTGTAATCTTTAATTTTATATTTAGACATAAGATTACATATTTATTTTCATTTACAGTTCAAAGTCATCTTATTCTATCATTTGCTCATGATTATTTACAAATTCTGCAAGTTATACTTGTGTAGCTTAATATTCTGAAATTTACTCTTTTTTTTTTTTTTAATTTATCTTCAAGGCAGTTTACATTTATGATTTTTTTTATATTTGGTCAAATTTACATGCATTATTTACCGGTATTATTTTTTAAAGTGAAGTCATTTTAATTAACTTTGATCTTTTCGAACAAGCACTTTATATTTTCTGATTTAAAAATTTCATTATAAAAGAAAAAAATCACTTATACGTCATGAATTTTTTTGAATGATTTGTTATGAGTTTATGTGAATGATTTGATAGAGAGAAATAAGAAAAAGCTAAATAAAAAATTAAAATATAGAAAAAAAAAATGAATATTTGTAGAGAAAAGATGATTTGAAAGTTGACACCCCTAAAGCAACAGTCGATTTCCAGAGTTGAAAGGAAGAAGATGGATCACCTGGGTCTGTAGCTCCAGAATGTAGCAGTAGAGTCGAATTAAAAAAGAAATGTTGGGGAAAATACTGATATATGTGTAAAAAGTACTCCAAACACATGTCGAAGCTGCACTTTTCATCAGTCTTGGAATTGTTGAATAAGCATTGAATTGAAACACATGATCGAGATTTGTTCTCCTGAAAATGAATGGTATGTTTTTTGAGTTTCCAAAATCTATACAAAACTTTGTTTGACTTTTACCTGTGTTCATGTGCTGTTGTAAATCCCTATATGTAATTTTACTAAAATCAATGACATTTTTGTATAGTTGAGTCAAATTCTTATTCTACTCATCGTATTCGTGTTCCCAAAGAAACAATCGTTTAAAAGACGTGAAACTGATAAAGAGACAAAAAGAGAAGAGACACAAGTTCCTGAACTGATACGCTAAAAGCACAAAAGTAAAAGAGAAAATAAACACTGTTCACTAGATTTACGTAAATGTAGTCTTCCAGTTCTCCATAATTGGGTTTCTAATTATTAACAAACTTTTAACGTAAACATTCCCAAAATCTGGTTGAGTTTGTAATGGAACGATGAACTCTCGTTTAAGATATATTTGACAGTCTGAGATCAATCTCTATATAATATATACTTCAAATTTTCAATTTACAAAAAATAATTAGGACTATTTTATTATATGTTATATTTCCCGTTCTGTTTTAATTGCTTTTTTAAATAATATTTTTTTTATATGTTAGTTTTCAAATTTTAAGATAATATATACATTTACCTTAATTAATAAGGATAAAGAAAAATTATCTATGATAACTGAGCGAAAAATGTAATGACACTACATTAATATAAGGAAATTGAAAGGAACATATATAACAAACAAATCATTTAAAATTGTACTAAAAGTATAAGAGTGAAGTAATTTCCTTAATTTGAATAAAAAGGTCAAACAACTATTATAGATCAACCGAAGATGATGCATACAAATCAACTATTATAAATCAATTTGTTTTTGCTCTCGATGGTAATCAAATTATCATAGTTTATTATCATAGTTTGGGTGACATGATTTTGAAAATCCTTTCCTTTGCTTTACTGATCCTTTTTAATGGTAATATACTTAAATCTCGTCTGTCCATAGTTTACATGTTTTGTAATTCTTATTTGAATTATCTATCTTTTTAGTTTCTAAAATTTTAATGTAAAACTAAAATCTATTCATGTTTGAAATTTTGATACTTTTTTATCTTTAAACTTTAAATATAAATAAATATATATTTTTTTTATGTTTAATTAGTTTGATGTGTCAAATATATTTTTCAATTAATGTTAAAAACTATTGTGGCTAGTATAAACAATTTAAATACTAATAAAAAATATATTTGACACAAAATATTTAACGTAATTAAATTAAAAATATTATATTAGTTCATTTTTAAAATTTAGAAAATAAAATGTATCAAAGTTTTTGAATATATAAATAAATTTTATTGTATCAAGACTAAAAACATATTTAACACTTTTTATTTTTATATTATTAGTCACCTTATTTTTATTTTTAACACTTCTTATTTTTAAAATATTAGTCACCTTATTTTTAGTTTTAATTGTGGTCAGAGACGAGTCTTTAACAAAGATTATTTGAGGAGATATAAAAATACGAACCTTATTTAAAGTTACACAAAGTATAAATATAAAAATAAGAATTTATGTATAGAAATAATGAATGAGTTGTTACTTACATGGCCACCAAAATTCAACTTACTGTAGCGAAGGAAGTCTTCCACACTTAATCGATTAAATGAGTTTTTCATCAATGTATTTAAATTATTAAAGTGAATATTGAGTGTGATAACACAGTTTCAGTGTTCGTGTAGAGCTAGAAACAGCGACTTTCAAATTCAACCAGAAAGTCGCGCATTAAACAGTGGAAGTGGAGTGGATAGTGTATAAGGTTTTTTATTTCCATCATCTATCACTATCCTCATTTGGAAAAATATAGCATCCATCCCATTCATTTTATCAAGTGTTGGATACTTAGGCAGTTATATTGCATATTTGGATTGATGCTAACCGAATAACCAAACCCTTTTTGCCCTAAAAGTCCAAAGAAAAAGTTGAGCATTTACAACTTACAAGACAACACATTATATACCACTGTTTATAATTTTCTTTAAAAACATCTTTTTTTAATAGTTTAAAGATTTTACGTGTCAGTTCAAATCAAATTCACTATCTGTCTTTAATTCATTTTCCCAACAATTACATGCAGATTTGCAATATGGTACTTCGCCTTTTATACCTAATTAACCAGTCAAGTAGATTGCATGCAGTAATAAGTTCACAAGAAACAACAATGTCTAGAGAAAAGTAAAGTCATTAGAAAAATATTTCTTAAAAAAAATATATAAAAAATAGTCTAATCTGTGTACATCAGTTTCAGTCATAACTAACAAAACTGTTTTATATACAGTAGCAGAGCTAAAAATATGGATCCTGCTGATAAGAGTAGTAGTCAAAGAACATTTAATACACTCATTAATTATTAGTATACTCAACCAGACAACATTTGGCAAAAAATATAATAACACCAAAATATGTAATGACCTGTTTCTATGCAACTATAGCCGTAATCTACTTACCGCGCAGCCAACGTTGTTGCTGGTTTTCTTAACAACAGCCGCGGTAATTGTACCCTATATACTACTTCCCTTATTCTTTCTGTTTCCTTTTTCTCAAACTTCCTTGCTTATCAAACAGTTTCACACCATGTTTCCAATCAATTCCGGAATGTTTTTAACTTTTTATATATAAATATATATATATAGAAAATAACATCTAAAAAATACGTGTTATATTGAAAATAGTTAAAATGATAATAATATAAGCATGTATAATAATAATAATTTTTTCACACAGAAATCGTATCCTTTCCCGGTTGCCGAAGCAAAGTTCTTTAAAAGGCATATTTTAAACCCCTGCATGATAGACTTGGTCTTCCAAAGTTTCAATAACATTACTTGGAAATTAATTAAAGTAACAGTTTTTTGAAGTTTACAGTTATACCCCTTTGTCCTATTTGTTTGGACGAGACTCTGGAGAGGGTTCCCCAGTTTTTGCCTTTATATAATGCACTTTCTCTTTGTTTAGTTTTCCAACCCACACTCATCTCTTCGAAACTAAACCCAGTTTGCCTTTATAGTGTGCATGTTTGGTGCCACAGTCGAAAACTCGATAGCCATTGATTCTGCAGGCATGCCAGAGGCTCCAAAGCACTTGTGCCACGAGGCAAAGGAGCTTGATGATGGTGGCAGTAACAGTAGTATGATCCAGGAGAATAAGAGAGCCCTGGAATACATTGAAGAGGTCACCAGAAACGCTGATGAAATTCAAGAAAAAGTGCTTGCAGAGATCCTTTCTTGTAGTGCAGAAGCTGAGTACCTCAAACGCCATGGCCTAGATGCTCGCACTGACAGAATCACTTTCAAAAAGCTCGTCCCAGTGGTCACTTACGAGGATTTAAAGCCTCATATTGATCGCATAGCCAACGGTGATACCTCCCCAATTTTATGTTCCAAACCCATCTCAGAATTCCTCACTAGGTAAACCCATCAACTTCATATCTCTACACATTTCACTTTGCCTTATTTCTTCTACTATTACTTATTTTACATTAGCCTAAAATCAACTTCGATCTAACTTTCTCAAAATTATCCTTATTTTATTTCTGTCAGACCAAATTCTCCTTTTCTTAGTTTTTCACACTGTAATTTCGTCAACTTGATAACAATTTGGTGTAAATCTGACACCAGACATTAAAGGGAAAGAACTAAACTAATACCTAATATATATATATATATATATATATATATATATATATATATATATATATATATATATATATATATATATATATATGCTGGAGAAAATTATACCTGCTATTACATAAAAATGTTCTATACGTCGAGATTTCCAGTCTGGATTAAAAAGGTTAAATTATTAACATGCATATGATTTCTTTATACTAACAATATATATTTTATTTTAACCAAACTATTTATTATTGGCATGAGTTGTCACATCCTATCAATGTGAATATGAATAAATTATTACACTTTCGTCAGCTATGTTTATAGTTTTAACCCAACTTTATGTGATAGATAATAGAAAATTTCAGTTTAGAAGAAATAGTTAATTACATGATTACGAGTTGAGGTCACCGTAATATTTTATCATGTAATAAACTCTTCAGATTCCGATAAGAAAAAATTAAAAATCTATAGTATATAAGTTATAAATTTTACAAATTAGTTGTATAGTTTTGGTTACACTTAAAGTTTATTTTTTAATATTTTATTTAAATAAATGTTTTTATATATTTATCAAATATAAAATTTATTTAAAATTATTTTATATATTAAAATCAACTTGTGCAACTTAGAGTTTAGAAATTTTAGTTTAAGGAAGAAATTTAATTTTGTTTAATTTTGTCTTCTTATAAGTATTTATATTTTTTAAAATAAAATGTTAATAATATATTTATTTATTGTTAGAAATAATATAAGTGTGAATTTAAGTATATGAATAATAATAAAAAATTTAATGTCATATAAAATAATCATAATTTTGTTGTCTAAAATTTTGAATTGAAAATGATATCAATTCTCTCTCTCTCTCTCTATATATATATATATATATATATATATATATATATATATATATATATATATATATATATATAAATGATACTATAATACAATACATACACAATATTTTTCTTAATAATATTTTTTTTTACTTTTTTTTAAAAGTATAAAAATCCACTTTTTAATTACAATTTCACTTTTATAATGTGTTAAATAAATTTAAATGTCTCATTTTACCACTACTTACATAGATTGAACTCGGATCACATCCATATGTAATGAATATTATTATTTTGACACCTAACAAATATTTACTCACTTTTTTTTTTGTAAATACAAAATTTAATTTTCTTTATCTGGTTTATAGAAAAAAAAAAACATTTTATTTATGTAATTTCTTCCTAATATCGTATCTGAAAAATACAACCATCATCACTTATTCACATCATATGTGTGTATAATATATAAATGGATTTTGCACTTTGTCTCATGCTTATAAATTACTGTGTATAATAAATTTGTTTGTTATTATAACAATTATTTGAAAAATCATTCAGTTATACTTTATGATTGACCTAAAGTTATAAAAGTGAGTATATATATACATATATATCAGTATAGAGTCATGCAGTGTTAATATTTGCAATTTAATTTTGGTAAGGCCAAGTTATACTAACAATAGAAAATTTAATGCCTAAGATTAGTATCAGGCTGTTGTTTTCGGGGTTGAGATAGTTGAAAAACTAACCGTGCTGTTTGGTTCAAAAATATGTAGACAGAAATGCATATAGAGAATCTGTTGTTATAATATTGAAGTAACTGAAATAATCGGATATTTTGATTGAATAAATAAGCTCGGGAACGTCTGGTGGGGAGAGAAAACTGATGCCTACCATCGAAGAAGAACAAGAGAGAAGATCATTGCTTTATAGCTTGTTGATGCCAGTGATGGATCAGTTTGTGCCTGGTTTGGAGAAAGGAAAAGGCATGTACTTTCTTTTCACAAAATCAGAAGCCAAAACTCCTGGTGGCCTCCTTGCTCGTCCAGTTCTCACCAGCTATTACAAAAGCTCACAGTTCAAGCACCGCAAACATGATCCCTATACAAACTACACCAGCCCCAATGAAACCATTCTCTGCCCTCACTCTTACCAAAGCATGTACTCTCAGTTGCTCTGTGGCCTTTGCCAAAACGAGCAAGTTCTTCGCGTTGGGGCAGTCTTCGCTTCCGGTTTCATCCGTGCCCTTAAGTTCCTCGAAAAGCATTTCCTTTCTCTCTGCAATGACATAAGAACGGGCACCCTCGACGCCAAAATCACTGACCCCTCTGTTAGAGAAGCTGTCATGAAACTCCTGAAACCAAATCCCACGCTTGCGGATTTCATTGAAGCCGAATGCTTGAAGGGGTCGTGGAAGGGAATCATCACCAGGATATGGCCTAACACCAAGTATGTTGATGTTATTGTCACGGGAACCATGTCTCAGTATATTCCCATATTGGATTATTATAGCAATGGTCTTCCTCTTGTGTGCACCATGTACGCTTCTTCTGAGTGCTACTTTGGCCTCAATTTGAACCCCTTGTGTGATCCAAGTGAGGTGTCTTACACACTCATTCCCACCATGGCCTACTTTGAATTCTTGCCCGTCTATCAGATCAATGGACATACTGATTCCATTTCTAACCTAGATCATGAACATCTGGTAGATCTTGTTGATGTGAAGTTGAATCAAGAGTACGAGCTTCTGGTCACCACTTATGCAGGTAATTAAACAATTTCAATGTGCTGAATTATACTTCCTAAATATGTTTTTTATAATCTTTATTTAACAGGTTAAGGATATAAAACAAATAAAAACATAATTAAGAACTAATTCTTATAAAATGTCATATTTTCAAGATACACAAATATATATTTATATTTGACAATTGCTGCCATATAAACTCTCATTTACACATGTTTCTAGTTTCACTGAAAATTATTAAAAATATAAAATTTGGTGGATCCATTTCTTATTTAATGAGTTTCATTAATTAAAAGATATATCATTAGTTAATTAATTATGAATGATGAGATGCAGGACTTTATAGGTACCGGGTTGGCGACATCCTCCGTGTAGCTGGATTCAAGAACAAGGCTCCTCAGTTCAACTTCGTGTGTCGAAAGAACGTGGTTCTGAGCATTGATTCTGATAAAACCGACGAAGTTGAGCTCCACAATGCTGTAAAAACTGGTGGCGATCATCTTCCACAATTCGGTGCATCTCTCACTGAATACACCAGTTGCGTGGACACGTCAACAATCCCAGGCCATTACGTTGTCTATTGGGAAATCAACACAAATGGGGGGAAAATCCCAGAAATTCCTTCTTCTGTTTTTTGTGATTGTTGTCTGGCAATTGAAGAATCTCTGAACAGCGTGTATCGGCAGGGAAGGGTGTCGGAATGTATTGGAGCCTTGGAAATTAGGGTGGTTGAGAATGGCACGTTTGACAAACTCATGGACTTTGCTCTTAGCCAAGGTGCCTCCATAAACCAATACAAGACACCTCGTTGCGTCACTTATGTGCCCATCATCGACCTTCTTAACTCCAAAGTTGTTTCCAATTACTTCAGCCCCAAATGCCCAACTTGGGTCCCTGGTCACAAGAATTGGTTCACAGAAAATTAGTCCATCATGTTTCCATTGTGATTAGCGCAGAAATTAAACCCGTCCCACTCCACTGTAGTCTTTCAAGTTTTAGTAATAAACCGAATAAGATATTTTATCATGGTATAATTTAAGTTAACTTGTAGGATTTAATCTAGAAAGAGACTAGTTTCTTCTGGTGAACTACATTTTAAATCCTGAAAGAAGATTGTAGTGTGTAAGAAACTGGGTGTGCAGCTAAATATCATAACAATTTCCAACATTGAGCCGTAGTAATGGTAGAAAGTATCCTTACTCTTCTGCGAAATGGTGATGCTTTTACTTCTTTTGAATTCGTATACATGCATAGCCAACTGTAGCAGGCATGAAGTGACACACACCCGCTGCTGATACAGTTCAATATATGCTTCAGAAGTTATTATTGAGGTTTGTTTACCAAACCAATCATTTTCGTCCTCTATGTTTGCCAGCTATCATTTACTAAATCGTGTTTAAATTTTCTCTATGCTAGAACGCGTAATACTAATGAGTACTAACACGGAAAACATTTCACTTTCTTCTAACATTTCATTCTCGTAGCCCGTTTTATATATCCATTTGTGTTATAGTGAGAAACTGATTTTTTTTGCTTGAGGGAGAAATGATTTAAATATTTAAAGTACTTATAAAACTGATTGAAAACTACTGTCATTCTAGGACTGTCCGTCAAAGTTTCCTTTGTCATCGGTGAGTTGGATTATTGTACATTATTCTACGAATATGAAGATATTGATATTTTCATAATTTTTTTAATAAATTTTTGATAATATTATACGTGTTATCATGGTTTATTTAAATTTATGTTTAAAAAAAAATTAAAATGAATTAATTACAAACCGTCACATATATATTATTAAAAAATTGTTAAAAAAATATTAATAATTTTTTTTTCCAAACATGAATGTTTTAATTTATTTTGTAGTTACATAAAAATTATTAAAAGTATTTTTTTTCTTCACATTTCTTTTTCATACAAGTTTTTAAAACAGATAATTAAAAATAAGATAGCACTTCTATAATTTAAAATAAAAAATAGAATGTACAAAATATTTCTATCAAAATAGCTTATCTTTAATTTTTTTTTTAAATATTTCACATATTTCTTCTACTAAATATCTATAAGTCTAGTTGCATACATTTTGCATCTATGCTCATTTTATATATTTTTCTTCTATCTACTAAAGAACTCTATAGTAGCCAAACAACATGTTTCACTTTTTACAATAGAATCACAATTTCTTCCTCTCACTCTCCTACTGGATAAGAGATGTCATATTATAACACCTTACAGTCCTATAAATTATATTTAGCCAAATTATATACTATTTAGAGCCTGATACTTTCACACTTTCAAAACAACCTCTAAAATATTATAATATGTTAATTGATATATTTTATTTAGTATTTTCATTAGAGCAATACACTATTTTTAAGACTATTGAATTTTATTTTTCTTTTAATTAGATGTAAATTAAAAGGTTAAAAATATATATTATTCTTTAAATAACGAGGATAAATATGATTTAAACCAAAAGATATTAACTTAACAATGTTCATGATTGATAAAAAAAAAATATTAACTTTGATATAAGTGTATTGTATTTTTAATTTTACATGAAATATTAACTTCAATATTTTATTATGTAATTTATTTTGAGTTTATCAATTATATCAATAATTAATTAATTTTTTATTTATTTATATGATATTCTAAATTTTATCATTATTATATGAAAGTTGTTCAGACAAATATATATATATATATATGGGGTTTGTTAACACGCGTACGCCTGTTTTTCAGTTGGTACGTTTTAACAATGTGTACTGCATTATAGTAGACAAAAGTACCCTCATTT